>NC_046363.1:43809248-43924353 GCF_011125445.2 Fundulus heteroclitus
TAATTAGATGTGTTTGGATGGAGCCCAAGTTTAATAAACTAGAGAATTGTAGCGTCATGGAGTCCCTGTTGCTCTCTCACTTATAAACAGTTGGTGTTGCTATGTAGAAAATGTTATAAATACACAGCTAAAGCAGAAACCCAACCATAAACACATGTAAGCTGTTTACCAAGCCTCGTATTGAATTAGCCACATTTTTTATGGTGCCTCACAAAAAAATAACTATTTATACACATGAACTTGTTCATATTTTATCACAAAACAAACACATACTTTAAAGTATTGTATTAGGATGGTTTGTGATAGAAAAAGCAAAATGTATCAATCTTTAACAGCTTCAAGTCTTTGGCACAAGGTTCCTTGCCTTGTGCATTCAGACACTCGTCTATCCTCTATATAAAATCTAAAGCTCAGTCTGGTTGGATGGCGAATATCTGTGAAGATCAACTTGGGTTAAAGGGCCTAAATTCATGAATATGTGTGGATCTTTCACCATAGATAAACGTATATTTATGTATTAAAGTCTTTTTAACCTGAATTGTCCTAATTGATTTATGGCAAAAGCGGTGATGCTCCACTTGTAAAAGTAAAATGAGTTGGGCTCTCTTTGGCATTAAGAAATCAATTCTGAATGCTTCACTGCCGGACAGGACATGTAAAAAAAGAAAAATTAATGTGTTGATGTGAACCATTTCTTTGTAGCTCTGGCTGTAGGTTTAGGGTCCTTCTCCTGCTGAAAGGTAAACCTTCAACCCAATCTGGAGTCTTCTGCGGCCTCCAGGATGCCCTTTATTCAACACCGTCCTTATTCCCACTGACTCTGCAGCTTCCCTGGTCTTCTAAAGAAAAGTCTTCTCACATCATCATCATCATCATCGTCCTGACCCCACCATGTTTCATGGTGGAGATGGTGTGTTGAGGGAGTTTAGCTTCATCGCTGCTTCTCTCGTTAATGCTTTTCTTATTCATCCTGTCAGTTTAGGTGGACGTCCATGTCTCGGTGGGCCTGCAACACGTTTCTCAGATTTTTTTCTTTAATGATTTGCTCATAACTACAGAGCCCGGGAGAGCTCACTTTAAGTGATATTCTTTTTCAGGTCGTGATAATTTGTGAGCACGTTTTCTTTTAATTGAGTCCTCGAATTAATAAAACTTATTCGAGCACACGTTTTAATTATTCGTAGGGGCGTTTTGGTAGATCGAGATCTTGAATATACTATAACGTGCTCATGTTTACATGTGTCAAGACAATATTGAGTGCACGTTTTACATATTGTGGCCACGTTCAAGTAGATCGTGCACACAATGTTCTATAACCATGTTCACTAAATTGTGCACTCGTTTAATAAATTGTGCCCTCGTTTTACTATGCTTAAAATGAGAGCTCAATTTAGTAAAATGAGCTCACACTATAGTAGAACGAGAGCACAATATAGTAAATTGTGCACACGATTTAGTAAAACGAGCGCACATTCTCTCAACATGCAAAACATTTTGCGATGATCCCTCTAGGGCTCCGTACATAACTGATTAAATGGATGATAACCCAGATGTCACAGGAAAACACTTCCTTGTTTCAAACCAGTGGCCGTTCTTCATGCCACGCAGTGTCAAAAAAAAAAAAAAAGGCAGCACACACTTTCCTCGCATGGAGTTAAATGTTAAAAAAGAAATTTTCCAGGCAGGTGAGCCGCAACTAAAGCTTCATGATCTCACGTCGCTGAGAGGGACACCGGCCTTCACTCCCCAAATGAGCCCTCTAACCTCCCGCTGTCAGGATGACGGATGCATCATCTTAACTCTGGATCCCACTCAAGGTAAGGCAGCCCATGATGCCGTCTCCTACACCTTGATTCTTAAGCAGCAAAAACTTTTTTGTTTTTTTTTACTTTTTAAAGAAGAGGTTAAATAAGTTTTCATTCTGAAAACTCGCTGGATGCAAAAATCCTCAATCTCCTCGCTTTAGTTTTAAAGCTTTACTTAAATTTATGAGCTGCCATTTTGACCCCCCACCACCACACACCCACAGCTTAAATGCATTCCAATGGAGCCAACAATTTATTTGTCAGATAAATCACTGCTTACCAAACGCAGGTTGGTGCAAGGTCACCGTTGGGGAAAAGGATAAAAACGAAATTATTGAGACAGGGAGTCAGACTGACTGCTAAACTGAATGCCCTGTTTTATATCTAGTTAGACAGAACCGCTTTTATTTGATTTATCTGAGGTAGTAAAGAACATTATTTAATTGTGTGCTGAACATTTTCTGGACTCAACAGATACTAACACTCCGCTGCCTTGTTTGGCCACCATTCATTCGTTCCCCAGCAAACAGTAATTAGAGAGGCAGTCGTTTCCCATCAGCGTTAAACGAACACGTGTAGAGCTTCAGACCCTCGGGCCCTTTTCACACGACATCTAAATACGGCTGTAGTATTAGCAGCAGTAATAAAATATGAGCAGCAGATACATCCGTTCATACCTGGGAGAGAAAAAAAAAGAAAAACGTGACGATAGTAACATCTTTATGCTCAGTGAAGAGGAGAGGAGGAGTTTCTCTGAAAAGGCTGCAAACTTCATTTCGTTTAAACTGAAGCAAATCGTCGCCACAATTAAACCTACTTAAAAAGATTTCTAGTCAGAAATTACACTGCAAAAATGGAACTAAAAGTTGGCAAAATCCTCTTGAAATTAGTGTATTTTTCATTGATTTGAGCTTTATTTAGCTGCTCAAATCAAGAAAAAAATATACATATTTTAAGAACATTTTACTTACATTTAGTTCCCTTTTTGCAGTGTAGGGGTAGTTCTTCAGACTTCATGCAGTCACTTTAAAAAAACATGCTACAAACTTCTCTTTTGACAGTCAAGCTTTAAATGAGATGGATTTTTCTCTGAGTTTTCACCTTTTTTTGCTTTAGTATATTTTTCTACCATGCGTGTTAACAGTTTTATTTCTTATTATTTATTAAACCATCAAGATCTTTGGGATTTTATTTGAAAATATTACTTTTTATTAATTTTACTTATCTAAACAGGTTCACCCACACATTTCTGCACATTGAAGCTTTTGTTGTTGATGTTGTTAAAAAAAACGCTTTCTATTAAGTTCTTGTCGTGTGTTTTGCGGTGAAGCTGCAGAGGAGCCAGCCAGGATCACAGTGAAAACAGAAACGAGGAGGGACCATTAGCAGCAGGCAGGAATGTGGAAAACTCTGGAAACCGCAGGAGGGAGAGCAGCAAGCAGCTAACAAGAGAATCTGACCGCCGATAAAAGGAAGCCAGGGGTGTAAATGCGGAGCAGAGGTGATGTGTGAAACAATGAACAGGTGAGAGTAGTTAACTAATGAGTCGTGGCTGAGCGACTGAGGGATGAATGAGACTGGGAAAGACCAACCCTTAAGCCCAGTAAAAGGAAAAAACAGGAGATAAAGCAGAAATGAGCGCTAAGGTGACCTTTAGAGAACGTAAAAATTCACAGAAACTCACAGAGCAAAAATCAAAGTCCTGCAGATGAAGCAACTTCACCCTGGCTGCAAAGCTTGGTTCAAAGATTTGTTCTCATGCTTTTTGATCTGAGTCCACATTACATACAAAAACTAGATTAACACAGATGCCAGGTGGGCATTTTGGTGACTGTTTGACTTTTCTACGTTGTTGCAAGCCGGTTTGGTCATAAAACAGGACGAGCAGCGGGGAGAGGTAGTAATTTTCCAGTGGCAGAGAAACATGTGTAATTGTGCACAGGCAGAAGGAATAAAAACCATAAAAATCACCTGTTAAATTTATTTTTTTCCCTCATCTAGCTATCCATTTCCACCCAGTTAAATACGCGGGTGGTGGTTTAATAAGGGATCGCCTACAGATGCTAATTTGATTTGTCTGACCAATCAGCCAACATGGTGGCTTACGCGCGACCCCTGAACCTGGGCGTTTTCCAGTCGGCTGATCAGTGCGAGAACCTTCACCTGACCCTCCTCAGCTGGGATGCTAATGTCAGAGCACGGCGGGGACGGGCGCTGATCGAACTGGAACGTTGCAGCAGGTGCTCAAGGACAGCCGCCTCTTCTCATCTCGTCATCGTCAGAGAGGAGCAGAAATCTGGTGGAAAAAAATACATCAATTCAACAATTAGTATACACAATTACTTTTTATTAGCTAATTTTGCCTGGGATCTGGAATTTTAAGGACTTGGGAGTGTGTCGTGGTATGTGTCCTAAAATGTGCCACTCTTTTAGTTGCTTTACACAGTTTATCTGACAGATGTCCAGATCCAGCCTTAAAAGTGTTGTTAGCGCATCGCTATTTATTAATTTTACGGAATTGTTAGCGAAATTTTAAACAAAACTTGAGCATCCATGTGCTTCATGGGCTAGAAAAAAAGTCACACACTGGTTTTGCCGTAACGGAGATAATATCAGCACCAGTTATCTGCACGCAGAAATGAGTTTCTCTCCATTTTTTGGGAATCTTTTGGTCTAACAAACCACAGCTCTATATCTCAGGCTGATAAACAGGCGAGTTTCTGCCTCTTCCCAGTGTGATGGTTCATGTGGCTGTACAGAAAATCCAATAAAATGACAACAAAAACACTGTGGCATCTATGAAACGTAAAAAAAAAAAAAAAACAGAACACCTTGTTATAGCCATGCATAATGCTCAGTGTTCTTCAAACGAGACTTTACACCTTTTGGAGAATAATTGTATGCTCCTAATCAGGTACCCTGCTGCTCAGAGAGAAACACTGAAAGCGCCCAACACCCATGTAATTGAAAGCATGTTGGTCTTTCCTGCACAGCATTGTTATGAGAAGTGCTCCTTAATCTGTGAGAGACTGTGTTGTTATGGCTTGTTTGTGTAAATGTGGCCTATTTTAGTGTTTGTCATGCATATCTTAGTCTCCCTTCACACCAGATTCAAGACCAGCCAGATCGTCTCCACAGAGTCTTGGAGCGGCTCTCCTGGTTGCACCAACACATCAGAGGGGTGGCAGCATATCTGGGTCCCGGGTGCAGCATGCAGAACCTTAGAGGTACTGATAGTAGGCCTGTGTACAGCTGGATGGTATGTTATATATAAATGTAAGACAGGACTTGCTTTGCTGGTCTCAGGCCAAAGGTACAGGCTCATTGTGCCGACACCAGGCTGCCGGGGCTCCAAGTTACTGTAACGTTATTGGCTCTATGCTGCAAGGCAACATGGGTCTGCAAGTACCTGCAATCAACAATTAACACTCTTAATGCCAAGAAAAGTCTTCTTAGATGTATTCTATGTATTCTGTCCACTCCAAATCAATAAAAAATATGAATGGTGTTTCCAGCTCCACATCAAAACTGAAACTGGAGGTACAGGCGCAGAAACCTTTCATTTTTATAGGATGTCTGCAGATGGGAAACCTGTGAAAGCAGCATCATGGCAAGGATGGCGAGGAAGGCTGCGGGTTCAAAGCTGTTTAGCGAGGACTACGTAGAAATATAATGATTGTTTTCATATTTTAAAAATCCAGCTCTGATTCAGTCTTATTCGGCCAGTTGTAAAGGTTAGAGAGACCCAAGAGCGGTCTTCATGTATTGTGCAGATGCACCTAAACATACATTTTATTGTGGATCTTCAAAGTTCAGCTAAGGTCACGCTAAAAACGTCTGCATGCCGACAAACTTCGTTGTTTCAGTGCGCAAAGTTGGCAAAAAAAAAAGTTGTTTCTGAATCAAAAGCTTTTGGAAAGTTTTTACTTATCCAAAGATAGATGGATGTTGAATTTTGCTGATTATCAAAGAATGTCATGGAGGAATCTGAGGTGTTGTTGTTTTTTTTACTCCTGAGGTTAGTTTTAAATAATTTTAACACCTGGTTCATTAAAACGGATCATTGGGATATTAAAATCTTATTATCGGCTGTGCTTTTACAACGCTTGTTTTCTTTCTGGCTATAAATAATATGCATCCTGTACATTTTAGAATGAGGATAATCCCATGCCAAGTCACTAATGAGGGCAGGTAGACAGTAAAAGAGGGATTTCCTGGTCGGGCTCCAAAGCCCTGGGAAAGCACGCAGCACTTTACATGGAAGTACTGCGATCAGAGATCTGCAGCTCAATTAGCTACTGTTGTGGGTGGGGGCGGAGAGCGAGCAGAGGTCCAAATCCTCTCCTGCAGGCCCAGCTGGGGGATTAAGAATGGTTCCTGTCCTGTGGCTGACCTCTTCAAAGCCTGTGCAGATGTCCTGATCCCCCTCCCCACGTCCACCCGTTGCTAACACACTCTAAAACACCCCCACCGCCACCCTCCTCCAACGCTCCTCTCGACCTCGCGGCCAAAACAAAGCACTCAGGTGACAAGTCTTATCACAAAAGCACTCGACTACTCTTTGACTTGATATCTCTGGTATCTCATCTCCTATCTTGTGTCGTTGTTTTTCTTTCTTTCTTCTTTTCCCGGTCTGTCATTCCTCTGGTCCAGAGAGGAATCCCCCTGGATCAGCTGTGCGTTGACACCAAGTGTGGTCAGATCTCTCAGTGACCTCAGCATGCAAACGACTCTGCTAGTTTCAATACTCTACCGCCCCGTGGTTCCATATATGAAAGCAAGGTCAAAAAGGCGAAGGTAGAACCCATTCTGGACATGTTTCACTCTGAAGGGGAAATTAACGCTTTTTCTGCAGCAAACCGAGTGGCCCTTGTCAGAATGGTGGTGGGCTTTTAAGGTTGTGACCTCCTTTAGGGTTAAAAATCTTATCCAATCTGATGGCCACCCAACTGGGTCCTTATTTAAGACAAGAAAGACAAGATGAACAATGAGTGGATTAAACCGCTCCAGGAGGGGGGTCAATCCAAGATTATTTTCAATCAGTAAAGTCTTAAGATCTAAGATCAAATGTGTGAGTTTGGTTAATCTGATAACCATTTTCTTTATTTTTGTCTTCTTCTGTCGGCTCAGCGTATTCTCAAAGGGAGCAAAGGGAGTCGGGTACTAGTGTTTATTGAATATAGTTTTAAGTTACAACTTTTACAAAAGAAATGTAACAGATTCCACTCTGTCATTAGTTATTAGAAGCCAAAATAGAAAAAAAGCTGTGTGTGAAAAATGAGAACATCATTACTGCTTTCTTGAGATTTAAGAGGACAATTAGGACATTTTTACCAGCTTTAAAAAGTCTGCTGGTCAATTCGATTCAATGCATTTTATTTGACATACACTCCAATTTTCCACCTCTCCTCTTATTAGAGTTGTAATAATATCCATGATAGTTATCTAATGGCATTTTTATTTTAGGGTGGGGGTGTATCAGTATTTTAGCTTAGAGTTTTTATGTCCATATGCTAATTGTGACTTGAGAACAGCCAGGCAGGGAACCTGATATTCCTGACAGACACGACGTTGTGCTTTAAAATGTTTCTTACAAAGACTTGGTGCAGACAGGAGAACCTCTGCAGGAGCAAACTGGATGTCTCGGCTGTGAAGAGAGCTGGCTTACTCACTCCAGAGGAAACAGACAGGATGGCTAAGGCTTCGTTGGAGTCCAGGTGACAGGCTTAGGTCATACAGATGGTAAGGCTCGTAGTTGTGATAACAGTCCAGGTTTTGGTCCATATATATATATATATATATATATATATATATATATATATATATATACACAAACAATAACTTTTGCTTTTTCTGTGTTAAGATTGATTACATCCTGTTATGTGTACGCCCAGTCAGTGATTGTTAACAGCTGCAGTTCTAGTTGAAGTGAAATATAACGGTGTCTATAAAATACAGGTATGGTACGAGGTGATGTGAGACCCTGTCCGCGTCCTCACTAAGACTAAGAACGTAGAGAACATGGACCCGGTTCTGAAGTCCTTCCACTAAGACTAAGAACGTAGACAACATGGACCCAGTTCTGAAGTCCTTCCACTAAGACTAAGAACGTAGAGAACATGGACCCGGTTCTGAAGTCCTTACTAAGACTAAGAACGTAGAGAACATGGACCCGGTTCTGAAGTCCTCACTAAGACTAAGAACGTAGAGAACATGGACCCGGTTCTTAAGTCCTCACTAAGACTAAGAACGTAGAGAACATGGACCCGGTTCTGAAGTCCTCACTAAGACTAAGAACGTAGAGAACATGGACCCGGTTCTGAAGTCCTCACTAAGACTAAGAACGTAGAGAACATGGACCCGGTTCTAAATTCCTTCCACTAAGACTAAGAACGTAGAGAACATGGACCCGGTTCTGAAGTCCTTCCACTAAGACTAAGAACGTAGAGAACATGGACCCGGTTCTGAAGTCTTTCCACTAAGACTAAGAACATAGAGAACATGGACCCGGTTCTGAATTCCTTCCACTAAGACTAAGAACGTAGAGAACATGGACCCGGTTCTGAATTCCTTCCACTAAGACTAAGAACGTAGAGAACATGGACCCGGTTCTGAATTCCTTCCACTAAGACTAAGAACGTAGAGAACATGGACCCGGTTCTGAAGTCCTCACTGAGACTAAGAACGTAGAGAACATGGACCCGGTTGTGAAGTCCTCACTAAGACTAAAAACGTAGAGAACATGGACCCGGTTCTGAAGTCCTTCCACTAAGACTAAGAACGTAGAGAACATGGACCCGGTTCTGAAGTCCTTCCATGGCTCCCTGGATCTCAGAGAATAGACTTTAAAATCCTTCTGTTAGTCTATAAATCCCTGAATTAGCACCTAAATCCATCACAGACTTATTATCAGGGCATCAACCCTCCAGAACACTCAGGTCTTCTGGCTCCAGCCTGCTCTGCAGAACCAGAACCAGAACCAGAACCAGACATGGAGAAGCAGCATTTAGCTCCTATGCTCCACTGATCTGGAACAAACTCCCAGAAAACTGTAAAAGTGCTGAAAGCCTGAGTTCCTTTAAATCAAGATTAAAAACACATTTGTTTAGGATTGCCTTCGATTGTTCTAGTTAAATTGTTTTACTGAAACATCATTAGTTTAAGTTTGTAGTCCAACTGTTTTTAATGTTTGCTTTTAGTTTCTATTTTTCCATGTTCTATTTTGTTTCTACATTTTATTCCTGCTTGCTTGTATTCTCTGTTTTTTTTCCTGTACGTTAATCTTGTAACGCACTTTGCATTGTCTCTGTACTGAAATGTGCTACACAAATACATTTGCCTTGTCTTTAACATGAGTTTGGTGAGGATGTAGAAATGAAGTGAAAGTGGCCCGAGAATGGAGCCTTGAAGAACTCCACTCGTGAACTTTATTCTTAGGACTACCAAATTAAGGTGTGCTAACCCACCCAAGTAAACTAAACCCTGCTGAAGATTGGACAGTTTTCTACCTTTAACCTGCAAACGGCAAGGTCACCTGTTTATGTATGTCGTCTTCAAAGCTTTGGTTGTTTTTAAGTCTACTTTTGCTTTTAGCCAAGCACTACAGGGATAAGAATGTTTACCTCTGATTATTTATTTTTGTTAAAGCTGATGAGAAAGGAAGACGACAAAAGATGCTCCCCGTAAGGAGATGCGGACACGTCGGTTCCACCTTAAGAGCGATCAGCCTCTCATCTTTGCTGTCCCAGCTAGTGTCCATCTTTACTTCCCATTGTTACTCACACAGTCATCTGCTTCTCTGCCCTGACTGTCCGTCTTTGCATTCTTCCACATTCCCTCCATTTCTCCCTCCCGTAATCATGACCCCCCACCTCAGCACAAGGCTGTCAGAGTTTTAGGGATTCGGTGAGCTGTGAAATCGCACAAATTGCTGTTGCTTTGCGTCTGGCCCGGCAACAGAGTGGGGAGAAAGACAGAATAAGAGAGAGAGAGAGGGAGGCAGATTTTATGCTTCAACACTTCTGAACCTGAATCTTTCCCTCCTTCGCCCTCGCTTCCTCCTTTTATTCAATCAGACACGGACAAGCACAGCTGCAACGCTGCATGTCTGCCCTCTGCGAGCCAAACACCTTCCCCCAGCGCGCCCCGTCCTCCCCACCAGCAGCAACGCCGCCTCTGAAACGTGCAGCAACACCACAGCCTTCGCCACCCTCTCCGTAAAGACACCTCCGCCACTTTGCTTCAGAGCGCGGGTCACTTGACAGAACAAGTCGCCGAGCGCCAGCAGCCCTCTGAGAGGGATAGAAAACGCTTTTGAACCTGAGGAGAGCTGTTTCAGCCACCTCCTCTAAAAAGAGCAAAGCCCCCCCCCCCCCCACCACCATCCTCCCTGCTCCACGTGAACACACTGCGCCCCGAGGAACACCTCTCAGAGATGACAAAAACTGGCAAAGGTCACACACATACAAGTTGTAACCGTTTTTGAACTTGTTAGGCTCCGTATTCATTCTGTTGTGTCTGCCCTGTGAGCCGCTGGGTGCCGCACGGTGTTGACAGCCAGGACTTCTGCAGGTGGATTTGCTCCCTTATGCACGGTGTGATGGCATTATGGGGCCACACTCAGTTCCCTGAGTTTATCTTTATCCTTAACAAGGCTAAAAAAAATACATACAATATAATATATATAAAATATTACAGATACAATTTTATAAGAAAGTAAATTAAAGAACATAAATAAATAAAAACTTCATATGATTAATCATTCAGAACACTAACTGAGGTAAATGTTTGAATAATACGGAGTTTAAGGTTATTTTGGTCTAAAAGGGAACACTGTAGCTCAGAGAATAGACTTTAAAATACTTTTGTTAGTTTATAGATTCCTGAAATACTTAGCACCTAAATACATTAAAGACCTGTTGTTGTTTAAAGGGAAGTCAAATTAATCTGACCAGAATCATTAAAGAAAAATTGTTTATCTAGAGATAAATATAACCAGCCCAAACAGAAATGAATGTAAGCAAGCAAAATAATAATAATAATTAAAAAAAGCCAAACCCAGATAAAATACTGTGCAAAAAATTGTTTTAAAAAATATTACAAAAGTTGGTCATGGTACTTCTCTGTACTTACTCAAACCCTTTTAAAAGTTTTTATTTTCTGTCGTGGTTGTGCATTTCCTCCTTTCTGTCCATTCCTGGTACCTAACCTTGTCAAACATGCATCTGTTGTCATGGTTTGGTTTTTTTCCTTAAAAAAAGGTCAAGTCCACGAGTGGACAGCCAAGGGCCTGAATAAGTCCTCCAGCAGATAGAGCTGAGCTGCATGGTCACGTTTCCGCTGCAATAAAAAAATGTTTGCACAAGGACCGCTTGGATGCAACTTTTGCTTGGCTGTTATATTTAAAGAGAACTGTGTTAATGTGCGAAGTTTACCAATAATTTCAGTTTTTCTTTGAATGGATGGATGGATGGATGGATGGATGGACTCTCCTTGCCCTTAATGGTGATCTGGTGCTGAGCGCCAAAACAGAGAGCAATGTGGGTTAGTAGTACCAGATATGCTAACTATATTGATCCATAATGTTATTGTGGTTGCATGTTTCTCTGAAGTCGTTTAGCCCTTCCAGCCAAGGAACAGTGTCTGAAGGCGACGCTTCAAGAAGAACCCAGCAAACATCTGACGGATGACCTGAGAGACGTATCATCCTTCACCTTGATCATCTACTTTCTGTCAGGTTTGAAGCTAAAAACTCTTTGGGAATAATCCTCTCAGAAACTAAATCTTACTTTCTGTCCATCAGATTTTTCTCAGATTCAGCAAAAGAACTGGGAACAAACTTTGTCTTCATGAAAAACTGCTGAAAATAGTCAAGTTCTGAGTTCCTGGCTGGAGATACAATAAATCTCTTCTGACTTCTGACTTCTGACTTGGAAAATTGGAGGTGTGTGAGGGTCGCTGAGTTCAGAATCCAGCGTGGCTGCCGCACACATCAAACCCAGCTCCAGATCAATCCTTGGAGCTCCGGATTCCTTTTCCACCAAAATGATTTACAGCCCAGAGTTTAGTGACTTCACAAATAAGCCTTTGGGGTAAATGGTGAGACGTTGGACTGAAGACAAACGGCGACAGACTGTCTGACCTACTGGTCAATCACTCTTTAAAAGATTCAAAATAAAATGAAAAATAAACGACCAAGCACAGAGTTCTTTACTCGGGTATTTTCTACAATTTGAAATGCATTTGACTTAAACAGACACAATAATTGGGAAGATTTGCTCCCAAGAAACTTTTAGTCATGAACTGCATCCTGAGTCATTTAGATTTTTTGATTTTGTCTTAAAAAACAAAATTAAAAGGCATTAAAAGGGACAACTAAAGCATATTTTAATTAACCTTAAATATTTGGTCTGCTTAGAAAAATCCTGGGTGGTTTATCTCCTGATGGGTGACACAAACAAATCAATCAAAGCCAGATTAAGTAGTTTAGACATCGCTGTCATTGCTGAAATGTTTAATAAGAATAAACGTCCTAGTTAAAGTGCTGCACAGGGAACCTCATTTATTCCTCACCAAAGGTCAGTCATGTGCCAGAAGTTTGCATCCGGCAGCTCATTTAGTGAGCAGGGTGCATCCACCCTGCAGGATCTGACCAATATTCAGAGGCATAAATAATAAAAACTGAATCACTGCAACAGAAGCGGAGAAAGGTCCCGCCAAGCACACAAGCTTTGTAATTTGTTCTCAAGTGAAAGGAAACATCAATTAATCAGGAGACGCTGATGTTGCTCAGAAGGCTAACCGTGATCTTTACTGCCCCCTGTTGGTGATTTGGCTGCGCTGCATCCAGCTTCAGTCACGTCAGAGATGCAACGTTTGTCCCAGAGAAGCTGTTAATATGAAATATGTATGAAATGTTTTCAGATAAACCTCTGTGTTTTCGGTCTATAAATTAATCAATTCACAAAACAGTCTTTTTTTAAGCAGTTTATAAATACTACAACACACCAGAAAGGTTATTTATGTTTAAAACTGCTTTTATTTTCTAATAAGAAAATAAATTCAAACACAATTTTCGTACAATTTCTATCAACATTACAAGCAAGCAAAAAAAAAGTAAATATTAAATATATTAATTTCCAAGATGTTTGATTTAAAAAGGTAGATTAAGATACATAATCCATATGATACAAGGCTAATTTAGGTATAATAAAATATATATTTTTTAATTTTAATGTTAAAGATTTGCTTAAACATAGTGTCACTGTCCAGATGGAGACTTTGGCTCCATAGAGGACACTGAGGAGACTATCACAAGTTTATTGTTTAAAAACCAGTCAAAGATCATATCTGCATGTCAACCAGAGAGTGAAACAACTGAAATACAGCTTTAAATAATCTGGTCACATTTAGCCAATCAGAACATGCTCTGAGTGGAACATCTCAAAACCTCATGAAGGTTACATTTATCATCAGCAATGACAAATATCTAAATATCAAAGTTTTCGTCGCTTATTTCAGCACAAATTAAAGGTCACCGCTGCATTAAAATGACGTGCACACATTCTCAGATCTTGGTCTTTATAGTTTCATGCTTTGCAGAGAAAAATTATTTGTTCAAAATTATTAAAATTAGTTTCCTGCCAGGAAACAAACACACTTCTAAAGACCGGATAACTTTTTTTTTTTTTTTTAAACTGTATCAAATATGTTGAGACAGTTCTTAAATATATTCAGAAAGTGTTTGTATTAGACAGTACTTTGGGTAAAATTCAAATTTATGACATTGTTATTCTGTTGAGTAAAATCAATACTTAAAATGGGTTTTTCATCTGAACCTGTTTTGTTATTTTAGACTCTTTTCCTAAAAAAACAAACCATAAAAAACTTCATTCACATTTAAACATTTTACACTTTATTTTAAATATTATTTAAAAAAACAGCATATTTGCCGTTGCTTTGTCATTCATGTGGCCAGAATATTAAATACTACTTTGAAAACATTAAATAAAGACAGAAATAAGGGATACTGCGAACTTCATTCTTCCTCTGTAGAGTTTGTTTTAATTCGATGGTGGTGTGGAAATAAAAACTGGGGCAGGGAGGAGGGACAACACGCCGTTAGTGGCCTGTTGGAATGAGCGTTGGTTTATATACACACAAAGAAAACTTGCCAAGACAAAACTTTTCATTTTCCTTCCTTCTGCTCCTCGGACAGAGAAACCAGTCCTGCTGCTACAATAATGGCAAACTTCTCTAAAGTTTGTTATTGAAAAATGGATCCATTGGACTGGGGAAAAAAACTATAAAAACATAATTTTCAAGGCAATGCTGCACTTGAATTTTATGCCATGAGCTCGTTTCTTACCTGGATCTTATTTATCATGCCATGAAGAAATGTTTGTGAACTTTTGGGAACATTTGAGTGACGTCTAGACCAAATATCGACTTTATCGCCTGTTTCTCCAGTTGCTGTGGATCGGTGTTAACACGGCCTTACGCCTCTTCAGTTTGGATCAGTTCATTATATTTTAGTTTACATTTATTTGGGAAGAATTTTCCTAAAAATCAGCTCAGCTTCTTAAAACCTGAAGGTTTTCAAGCCACAAATCCACAAACTTCACATTTTAATTGATGCAAATATCCGAATTTATTTTAAAACAACTTTCTGCACAGAAGATGCAGTAACGCTGAGAAAATACTCATAAACTGACTTAGATGGCCTGCTGTCAACTATTGATCCTCTGCAGTGAAACTGGATCTTTCTGGATAAAACCAAACTTGTAAAGTTGTAAATAAACAATAAAAATGAAAACAAATAATTATTATTCAATTTAATTTTCTTTAACACAACCTTTAATAATTCTAAATACAAATGGAATTCTAAAATTAGAACCAAAAAGAATATGTGATGTAAAAAATTATTTTCATAAAGTTGTGACAAACATTTATCAATTCAAGTTTTTTTAAACCAACTAAAAGACATAAGACACACAGGAAAACACACAAAACAGAAACTGTTAAAAGAGAAAATGTTATAAAAAAAAAAACAATAGGTTTAAATTTAGATTTTATTTCCATGTGCTGGAGACTGAACTAATTATTTTCTTCAGTTTATTGGTAACAAATCGAGTTAAAATTTCCTCTTTTAAACATTTAATTGCAGTTTATTTTAAAACCTGATGGTAAAACAAATAAGGGTTTTAAGAATTTTATTCTTTAGGCTGGTATTCTTTAAGTTATTATCTGTTAGTTTCTGGATAAAATACTTGCATGACACTTGACGTGCAATATAAATCATTGATTATTCTGCCACTGTGGTTCATTTCTAAAAGGCGATTTGAATCCATAAAAGTGTGCAGAGATGAAACGAGTCAGTTTAAAACCTTTGGTTGCATTAAGGGGGGGTTCAGGGGGTTTAGGGGGCGGTCTGGAAAAGACGTGGAGGTGGAGAACAAACTGCACCAGCAGACGTCTAACGTGTGACCCTGAGCGTCTTTCTTTAGCCCACTCAGGAAAAACTCTCTTTAGTTTTGATTTTCACTCCCTTTAGCTTAGGGATGGTTCTTCAGGCCCTGTTTTAATCTTTCTGCTGCAACATTTCTCGAGTTTGGATTTATATTTTGAGAGAAAGATTTAAGACAAAACCAGTGACAGCTAATAGTTTCATGACCACAGGACGACCCGTAAATGACGTGGAACCAGTAATAAAACGTACACTTTAAAAGGTTAGCAGTGGTGTTTGCCTACAGACGTGCATCGGCACGCAATGTTCCATTACATTCTCACTGCCGTCTTTATATTCTAAGATGCAAGATTAAGATCTAGATGAACAGCAGTCAGTTTTCTTACGTCAGAGGCTGGCATTGATCAGACCCCCAGTCACATCCACATCCTGTGTGAAAACGCCTTTAAGCTTTATTCATGTTTCCAAGCGCGAAACAGTCTAAAGATGTCTTGCACAATATTTTCCTCACTTTAATTTATTATTTTCCTGCAGTCTGAAACAATCAGCTTTGTTATATTTTGGTTCCATGCTTTGTAATCAGCTTCTTATTTGCCAAATAAGCTGCAGCGATTGAAACTGATGCATTATTGCTGTACTTATTTTAAAAGTCTTCAGTCATGATTTATGTTTTAAAGATGCATGCATTTAGTTAATGTCTCTGGCCCACTGGGATCAGAGCTTTGCTTTGCAAATTGGAAATCCTCCCAATTTTTAGCTTTTGCCTGTTCAACTTTTGTCGACTTTTTACCACTTTTAACCAACTTGTTACTGAAAAGTGCTTCATAGATAAACTGGACTTGCCTATTGTGTCTGAATCAGGCCATGTTTTTATAAGATGGAAAATAAAATGAAATAAAGTACCAAAATAGAATCTAGAGCAGTAATCCAGACTTGAATCTACAGAGGAAACAGTCATGTTTCGCTTTATGTCACCTCTGTCAGATTATTTTCCAAAACAGATGTCTAAAAACCCTGAGGCCACCGCTATAGCAACAATAATCCACAAGTAGGCGCTGTGCTGTTGCATGAGTAATGGCTGGATTACAGTTAGTTATTTTTTAAGGTGCAATTATATCCATTTTTTTTATCCAAAGAAAAACAGAAAAAAGTAAAATGAACGTTTCACTGTATCTTCTATTCTGAATACTGAAGGCAGGTGCAGGAGCTTCGTCTGAATCTTTCTGCTGAACTGAGCTGCAGATGCTCGCAATCCGAAAATGGAACAGGACCAAAAGCAAAACAAACAACAAACCTTTACGGACTTCCCCGTCTGTAAACGCACAAGTAATGTTCAGCTTCTCTTCCTGTATATAAAAATAAATTCTGTGCCGTTTTTTTCTGCACGTAGTGTTCAGCAAACTCTTGAGTGTTTCATGTTTTAACCAAAAAAAAAAAAAAAACCCAGGAGACTGAAAACCACATCACCATCTCTCCCACTTTTAAGTGTGTTTATTTTCATGTTTAAAGTCTAATTCTTACTTCTCTAACTGCCACCCTTACCTCTATTTTAGTTTGAGGAAGTCTGAACATTAAATACAGCCCATCACATGAGGGCCTGTTTGGTCTTTTTTTGTCCATACTGTCTCGCAAACAGCATTTTATTTACAGTCGTTATAGTCATGGGGGTCTGACAGAGCCATGCCAGGATTGTTGTTGCAGAAGAAGAAGATCAGGCTACGAAACAAAAGTAAAAAGAAGTCAGTGTTTACTGACTAACATCTGCAGCTCTTAACTAAACCACAGATTTTATGACTGCACACTTACTCTAAAAGTCAACACAGAGGTGACAGTCATTTATATAGTCTGTGCATCAAAGATTTCGTTATGGTGGTAACACATAATGACAGAAACAATTATTTACTCTTAATCAACTTTTCATTGGTGGTCATGAGCAACCGACTGGCCCTCCTGAACAATGTTGGTTGTTAAAGCTGCTGAAGTCGGGTGCATGGTGTTTGTTCCTTATTTTGTCTGTAGAACACAGTAGATTAAGCACATTTTCCATCATTTATTTTGGCTTCATGGTACAAGCACTAAATTTGGCACAGATGATGAATCATGCCTATTTTTTTAAGAACAGCATGTTACCCAACCAAAAATCCTAGATGGCCACCAGTTTTTAAAATCGCTGTCTCGTAAAAAATGGAAAAAACAGTTTTGACTCAAAATTAGTACTTTTGGACCTGTCTTATAAAATTATCAGAAAGTTGGTGCTTGTACCATCAAGGGAAAGATTCCTATGGAGTGTAAAGACAATTTAAAAAGAAACTTTTGATGATTTGTTGTTGTTTTGGTGGTGTGCCATGACGAAGCCTTTCTCTGTCCCATCATGACAAATATAAACCTGCTGCAACTTTAACTGGAACTGATCAGATTTTAGGCTGATGCATACTTTGCAAGAACAGATGTTTTTATGTTTGTTTGAGATAACAAGAACAAAGTTATTTCTGTCCGGGACATTTTATACTTCATGCAAACTAAAATGCAGAATCTGTCAGTGTAGTAACCACACCCACTTAAAATGTCTGAACAATGACATTTCTCAGATACAATTCAACTCAATTTTATTTATATAGTGCCAATTCACAACACATGTCATGTCAAGGCACTTGACAAAGTCAAGTCCTACAGACAGATTGGTCAAACACGTTTCTATCTAAGGAAACCCAGCAGATCGCATCGCGTCATTGACCAGCAGCATTCACTCCTCCTGAGCGAGTGTGTAGATATCACACAAGAGAGGTAAAAACCGTCCCAGTTAATGTGTCAAACCAAGCTGCAAAAACTGTAAGTCTGGATTAAAGGTGCATAGACACCTTATTTGACTTTATAAATGTATACGTCAGTAGCTCACTCTGGTATACAGAGTTTTTATGAACAATTATTACATCCTGCTGGCATATTAGTTGTTATTTTGGTGTTTTATGCTTTATTTTTGCTCAATTTGTTAATAAATAAAGTCCTTTTGCTTATTTACGATATTAACAGAAGCACGTGCTGCTCATTTGCAGCAGGGGTTAAAACAAGGAAGCAGCTAACGACCATTAGCATCTCCCAGTGAAACAATGATGAAAGGTCCAAGATCCAGTAAAACAAATGCAAATAAATAAGATTCCAAGAGTGAAAAGCCTGGAATGTCTCTGGGAATCCAGTCTGAACGTTGGTGTTCACTGAATCAGACGCTAAACCTGCTGAGGCTCGGATGTGACGCAGAGTTGACAGACATGAGTACATTTTCTGATAAAGTTAAAGTTACTGTAGATCGGTTTACTTATTAACGGCTGGTCTTTAATCATGTTGAGCTGCTGCTTGGTGTCATTGCTGGGTCAGGCTGGGTCCAGCATTATTTACAAGTAATTTATTAATTAAGCAAACCGGCATTATGATAGTTCTGCAATGCTGTCGCTAGATGTCGCCACATCCGTTTATACTTGTTAATCATGCCTGAGGGCAAATTATTTTTTGGCTCAAAATGGACCATCAAAACACTACCAAGATTGAGGCTTGGTGAAAATAACCTTATTTTATCATGATCAAACAGTTTTTGTTCTTTATTCATAAGCACATTATGTGGCTATGTACCTTTAAGTTTAGGTTTATTTTGTCTTAAGTTTAAGACAACTATAAGCATATGGAATATAAAAACCTAAAAATAAAATGGAATTTCAAAGTTTAAAATAATCTACATTCATCATCCATCTCTGGGGGAAAAAAACGTTTGTATTATTGAGCTGTTTGCACCGATGCACTTAAATTGCTTTCCTAAAGGAAGGTAAGAAAAGATAGATTCAATTCAATTCAATTCAATTTTATTTATATAGTGCCAAATCATGAAACATGTCATCTCAAGGCACTTTACAAAATCAAGTTCTATCATATTATACAGATTGGGTCAGATTATACAGATTGGTCAAAAATGTCCTATATAAGGAAACCAGTTGATTGCATCAAAGTCCCGACAAGCAGCATTCACTCCTGGGGAACCGTAGAGCCACAGGGAGAGTCGTCTGCATTGTACATGGCTTTGCTGCAATCCCTCATACTGAGCAAGCATGAAGCGACAGTGGGAAGAAAAACCACCCATTAACGGGAAGGAAAAACCTCCGGCAGAACCGGGCTCAGTATGAACGGTCATCTGCCTCGACCGACTGGGGTTACAGAAGACAGAACAGAGACACAACAAGAGAGACAAAAAAGCACAGAAGCACACATTGATCTAGTAATCTGTTCTACATTAGATGGTAGTAGCGGGTGAGCCGTCTTCTCTGGATGATGTCACAGTTAACAGAACGCCAGACCAGGTGTACCTACTATGAAGAAAAAGAGAGAGAGCAAAAAGTTAAAAGCTGAAATGACGACAGTCATTTCAATATAATACAATGCAAAACTGGAGAACAGTAGACTGAAGAACAGTAGAAATCAGTAGAGTGAGAAAATTAGACCCTGATGTCCTCCAGCAGCCTAGGCCTATCACAGCACAACAATAGAGATAGCTCAGGGTATGAGCCACTCTAACTATAAGCTTTGTCAAAAAGGAAAGTTTTAACATTAGTCTTAAAAGTAGACAGGGTGTCTGCCTCACGGACCAAAACTGGGAGTTGGTTCCACAGGAGAGGAGCCTGATAGCTAAAGGATCTGCCTCCCATTCTACTTTTAGAGACTCTAGGAACTCTAGATGACAAGCAGCATTATTGGTGTCTGTTATAATACCGAAACAATGGTGGTGGTGCTTTTCTTTTACAGGGTTGTTACACTTTCTGTAAGTCTAACCACCCTGTAAAAGAGGCAGACACATACCAATAATGTTAGAGGCAATACTTACCATTAGATTCTGATTGTGCAACGTTGGACTTCCAAAGCAAGCCTGCGCTGATCCCCTGGATTCCCCCAGAGGAGCTGGCCCAAGTGGCTGGGGAGAGGGACATCTGGGCCTCCCTACTGAAGCTGCTACCCCGACCCGGGGTAAGCAGAAGATAATGGATGGATGCATGGATTCTGTTTATCACTGGGTTAAAATACTACACACCTGTTGCCCCCACACCTGTCATCAATAAATATTTTGAGCGATTTGTGTTAAAGCATCTGCAGGAGATCCCTGGACCCCCTGTGGTTTGCTGTCTGGGCAAATAGGTTGGCAGATGATGCAATCAACCTGACACCCTTAACTGGCAACCTTTCACCATCTCGACCACCCAGGGATGTACTTCAGCACATTCTCTGGCTCAGAAACAGTTTGAACTGGCACCCCCAGGAGGTGTGTTCTCCTCCCACTCCTCTTCTATCTGTACACAAATGACTTCACCTCCGCAGACCAGTCTATGAAACTCCTGAAGTTTGCAGATGACACCCCTGTCTTTGGTCTGATCCAGGATGCATACAGACAGAAGGTGGATCGTCTGGTCCATTGGTTTTTAATATATTCAATATTACCTTTCACTTGATGCAGCTAGTCAAGTCAAGTTTATTTATATAGCATATTTCAGCAGCAAGGCGGTTCAAAGTGCTTTACATCACGAAAACATCATAAACACATTGAAACAGTTGCTGGTTGTGAGATCAGTAACAAACATTAAATTGTATCAGGTGAATACATCAATGAACATTAAATATGCTGGTCAGTTCCTGTTATTGAGGCTTAAAGCAGCTCTAAACAGGAGGTTGTTCATTCTGGATTTAAAGGAACTCAATGTTTCTGCTGATTTACAGTTTTCTGGAAGCTTGATCCAGATTTGTGGAGCATATGAACTAAATGCTTCTTCTCCATGTTTGGTTCTGGTTCTGGATAATATTTATCCATGCCATGATCTTGTCTCAAATGTCCCACTGCGTCACCTGTTGGAGGCATGTCATGATTTGGGTTTTGTTTTTCTGTTTTGGACTGTTCAGTCTCACTCCATGTTCCACTAATCTCACTCACCTCTCAGCCACCACGCATCACCACAATCAGCTCCACCTGCTGCTGCCACTAATTATCAAGCCGTTGCACCTCTGCCTTTATGTCTCTCTGCCTCACTCACCACTCCCTGACAGAACGGCTCGTCTTCTCTTACTGCTCAGCCTGCTGACCCTTTGGACCTGTTCTCACCCTGTCCTCTCTGGTTGGTTTACTGGTGCTTGGTTGCACCACATGGTTCAGGGTGTTCCTGAGGACTCTGTGTCTTGCTCTACCCACACTGGGGACATATCGGCTGTGTTGTTTGGTCAATTCTGTCCTTGCTTGCAGGGTCACGTCTGTCTTCACCACAATCTCCTGGTCGGTCAGTTCTGCCATCTTAACCTGGTCCACTCCTGCCATCTACCTTCATCAGCTGCTATTACCATTACCTGGCTGGTCAGCCACCACATTCATTTCCACCAATAAACGCTTTAAATATTACCTTTGTGTCAGCTTGAATTTTGGATTGCCCATGTACGATCATTACAGGACAGGCTACTGATGGGGTTTGAAGGCCTCTTGAGTTATTATACAAACACGCTCCAAATGTTCTGGACAAATTAGGATTCTGTGACACTTTTCATATTATATTTTATGTATTATATAAATGTACCTGAGTGAAAGTAATTATACTTACCACACACTTCTCTTCTTCTGTATATATATATATATATATATATATATATATATATATATATATATATATATATATATTAGGGCTGGGCAAGTTAACGTGTTAATTTCGCGTTAATTCATTAGACTATTAACAGCGATATTTTTTTTAACGCGCATTAATGCATGTTGCTCACATGCTTTTATTTTGTGAAGGTCTGTTGCTGCGGTGTAGGGGTTTGAATCAGAACAGTAGGTGGCGATAATGTGCCAATAACCTCGCTGTCAGCCCAGCCTCGGATTCAACGAAGAAGAAAGGTGCTGGCCGGAAAAAAACAATGCCGACATGCGGAAGGCGGTGTTTCCCGCAGGAATTTGCTTAGGCGAGGCGGTGAGTTGGCGGCCGGAACAAGTTTTGTGCGGAGCGGAGCGGAGTCTGCATCGACGCCGTCGGTGAAGTCGCTTCTCGTTTCAAAGTATCCATGTGTTTTTGCCTGTTTTCCCCCTGCCATTCACTATATGCACGCGAGAAAGCAACAACGAAAAACCGCGTGTTAACGTGGAAATAAACATGCAAGCATATCGAGTTAGCAAGCATTTCAGTTTAAAGTTCTTCCAGCAACAAATATGACAAGTTAGTTGTAACCACTGCCAAGTTAAACTTTGTTATTGAACATAAAATGGTAATGCTGCTCCCTGCGGTTACCTCAGAGCCTGTTTTTGGTAGATTTTTTCCCCATAAAGAGAATTCCCTGTCAGTGGCAATAAGCTTTAATTTATTATTATTGCTATTTTTTGTTTAACATGTTTAAGTTGAGCTTTACACTAAATATGTGTTACTGATAAGTGCTACAAATGTTACAACACTTTTGTTTATATGGCAGCAGAACATTAAAATAAAAGTGCTCTTTACACTACTTTTGAATTCATTCTTGGAGTTTGTAAATACAATGCGATTAATCATGATTAATCAGGCAAATTATGCGATTAATCGCAATTAAATATTTTATTCGTTGCCCAGCCCTAATATATATATATATATATATATATATATATATATATATATATATATATATATATATATATATATATATATATATATATACTTTAATGCTTTAATCAGTATCTGTTAAGGATAATCAGATGTCTATCAGAATGAGGAACAGCAACAGAATGGGGGGGGGGGGGTTGTTTTATGTTTTAGACATTGAGCCTCAGAAGAGGGTGTCAGTTAAAATTGCACATTTCATTCAAGGTATTTCTTTTCTTTTCTTATGTTGTCCTAGCATCACCATCTTCAGAAATTGGTGCTCTAGGCAATCACCTAAGTGGGCTATGTCAAGAACCCACCCTACCCACCTACCACTACTGTACATAGTGGTAATAGTTTGACTCTGAAGCTGGAGCTGTAGCTTTACTAGAAACTAAACTCATACTTACAGTATTGACTTAAAGGACATTCTTAAGGTGCAAGATTTTCCATTACGTTGCTGTAACCCAGATCACATTTTTATTCTTGAGCTAACGGCTTCAAACATCCATCCGTTGTCCTAGTGTTTAAACATGCGGGGTAGCGAGGGGAGCTGGTTCATATCTCCAGCGGTCATGTATTCCAACAACAATGATATACATATAAAAAGGAAAACACAAATAAAAGATGGAGGAGCGCAAGGTCTTCCACATCCTGCAGCTCCATGATATCGTCATGGAGCATGATATTGTCATGGAGGAGAGGAAGAGGACTCCAGTAGCAATCTGTGAAGCTCTAGTGAACTAAACACCTAAGAGACTCAAGGCAGTGTTAGAAAAGAATGATGGCCATATATTTTCACTTAGGGGTGTACTCGCTTTTGTTGCCAGCAGTTCTGACTCAGTTTGAGGGAACAGTAACTGTAGACTGTTATACAAGCTGTCTAGTAACTACTTTAGATTTTATCAATTTATATCTTAATTTTTCCCCATAAAAATATATAATATATTATTTACAAAAAATGTGAGGGGTGTACTGACTTTTGTGACATTACATTATATGTTGAATTGAACCTCACATATAGTGGCCTCTGGTGGCTGTTTTTGGTGTTGCAGCTTTTTTTTATCTTATTAAATAGCCCCCAAACTAATCTACAGAACTAGTGCTTTTTGGCAAAATAAATTCGGCACTAATAGCAAACTTGCAAATTAAGTCATTGTTTGGGTTTATGTTAGCAGTAAAGGTGAAGGATTTGACAGTAAAATTAGGAATCCATAATAATGGCCCATGTGCCCAAGTGTGTTGCAAAAGTATTTTTCATGTTTTGTTGCATCATAACCTGGTATTAACATTTAAAATAAATTCAGAGCATGCCTACAACTTTGAACACTGATTAGGGGAGAGTGGAGTAAGTTGTGCCAGTTTTTACTTAAAGCCCCAGTGAGTAAGATTTACCCACTGATTTACCATCTGCTGGTGTGCTAAATGAATTACAAACAGCCTCGCCATTAAGCACGTAGTAACAACTACAGAAGCCGTGGAGTGTCATAAATATGATACCGTTAACATGTCCTTCATGTATTTGGTACCAAGTTAATGCTAATAGCTATGGTCATCGTGTGAAATGTTTTTTTTGGCACTGTTGCCAAGTCCGCTTGTTTTTTTCTACAGTTGCTTGAAAATTCTGTGGGTCGCAGCTTTTTGGGCTTATTTCTGAATGTGCAGTTGCTTCTTTGGGCTCTGAAATAAGCAACTATAAACACACCATGAACTGCCTGATATCCCTCCGCCCCTCCCTCTGTGTACACACATACTCGCTGAGAGGGAGACGAACAAACTAGCCGTCTCTGCCACGAGGACAGAGTAGTTGCTGGACATAATGGCACAATAAACTTTACTGTTATATTGAATTAACTTACCTGTCCAGCGGAAGGCATGCAACCTCAGCATCCGTTTTAAATCTCTGCTCCTTTATGAATTATCTTCACCTGGTAATAATAGCTGTGCTGATATAGACTCTCGTTTTCTCCTGGTTATTACTTATTTTTCTTTTCTTGGTTACTTTCTCTTTCCTCTTGCTGGGCAAAGAGGGAATGGTCCTCCATTTCAACAGAAAACAGGAAAAGGGCAATTTTTTTTTTTTTAAATAGAATGATCTATTGTCGTATTTGCTTGTTTCATACTCCTTCTCCACTGACAACACGTCTTCATATAGAAGACAGATGTGGAAAACGCACAAGGCTGACAAGTTTGTCCCCTCTCAGCTTCTGAAATCAGAAACAGCGATGCAACATGGTGCCTCCCAGCGGGTGCACCGACACCTGTGTATCAAGAAGATCAATGCCAGAGGGGTGAGTAGAGGCAGGGATGCTGAGGTGTTTGATTTTACAAAATGTCAAATTTGAAAATATCTAAACAGGTCAGAAGGTTGAAGGTTAAACTTGGAGCAAACCTCTTCGAAACTGGAAAAAATCCCATTAGTATAGAAGACCCCAATTGTTCCCAAGCCCTGTCGATCCCAGACAGTAAATTTGTCATCCATCTGGCCTGGTTTAAATAACATGCTGTTACAAATAGGAACACTCAATGAAAGGATTACCAGTTAAGGTGGTGTTTAATCTGTTGCCATATTTTTAAAGTGGCTATGACAACTGGATTTTCTGTAAATTGTTTTGGTTTCAGTGTCCCAAAATAGTGGAAGACACTGAAACAAATACAAAAAATGTGGAACTATGTTCATCTTTATGCTTTGTATTCTCACAGCTAACGTAATATGTAGTTTAGCTCACTTCTGCAAGTCCTCCTTAACCTTAGCTACAAGTATGGCAAAATGATTATCAAAAAGTGAGGTAGTAGTCTGTGAGATTTATCAGGAGAAATAGTAAATAGTAGATTGGAGGGAGGAATTGCTTTTGTCATTACATTGATAGCAAATAAATCACTTTTTGCAATATTTAATTTATACCCAAAAACCTTCCAAATACCTTAAGTGTATCTAAAACATAAGGAATAGTCTGATAAATAAAGCAGGAGATCACCCGCATATAAAGAGACCTATTTTTGACCCCTCTCCTTTTTATCCCTGGAATAAGATGATCACCCTTCAACGCAACTGAAAGTGCTTCAATTGCCAGGGCAAAGAGAAGAGGGGCAACAAACATCCTTGACTGGTACCGTGTGTAAGGGAGAAAAAACAGGATCTGACAGAGTTAGTACAAATGCACGCTTGTGGAGATGTGTAACACAACCGAATCCAAGAGATGAAATGATTGCAAAAGCCTCCACACGGCCAAAGGCCTTTTCATCATCTAAAGACTAGAGGTGGCCGATACCAGGAATTTTTAATCGGTCCGATAACAAGTAAATACAGGGTCAGTATCGGCGATATCGATACTTTTTACATTTAAGCTTGATGTATCATGAAACTGTTGACCTTTGATGTTTTGTGATTTTTATTTTATTATTACAATTGAATAATAGTAATAATAATATTATGTTCATGTTTTTTTCCCCTAATCCATCTCTTATAGCTTTTAATCCTTATGTAATTTTGTTTGTGTTGTGTGCACTTGCTTGTCGCTTTAATTTTATAAGTTCCCCCGTTGTGGGATAAAAAAAGGATTAGCTAATGTTATCTTATCTTAGAAAACACATTTTAATATGATAAATGTACTGGGTTCTTTCAAGGTCTTGATTACACTTTCTGAGTGGGCTCCAGTAACACATGACATATAATATCTACTGTGAGGGTTAATATGAAGTGCTGCTGAAGATGACCACTCTTCTCTACCTGGATGTTCTCTGTTTCATTTACGGTATTAAAATATAGCCAAACAGCGCAGCACTTTGCTTCGTGTCTCTCTCTCTCTCTCTCTCTCTCTCTCTCTCTCTCTCTCTCTCTCTCTCTCTCTCTCTCTCTCTCTCTCTCTCTCTCTCTCTCTGAGGAGCAGCAGCACGGTTGTTTGTGTGTCAGGTGGAGAGAGAGCGGAGTGGGCGGACAGTCACTCAGCTCCAGCCAGAGAGTTCCCACAACAGTGACATAGTTACCATTATTGTCAGACAGTTTCAGATTATATTAAATGGAAAATTTTTCTTAATCATTATAGCTGCTCTCCTCGTCTTATTATTGAATCGTGAATGAAAAAAGAATCTAACGTTTATTCAATCACTGGTGATCAACAGTACACGAATGCGTTTCTTGCAGGATAATTTTATCCACATTCAAAGCTTTAGTATGACAAATAACTCTTGCTGTCTTTGTGGCCCCATTAACACCCCCTACATTCCAAGAAGACATCCGAATTGTACGTCCCATGTTATTTATCCCACTACTACAGGCCATATGCTAGATAAACAAACTCTAACAATATTACTGTGTAATATTGTTAGAATACTGTTGTAATATGCATACAAAAAACAGCAAAACTGAAACTACAAAGTACACTCAACCCCCCCCCCCCCCTTCTCTAAGTTGCCCACCTGTTTCTCAAGGTGGTCGAGCCTGTCGCTTTAAAACATTAATTTCAACCAGAATGGTCACTCGGTTCTTCTCCAATTCAACTCTCAGTGCAGACATTGGCACTCGCATGTCTTCCTTGGATGCTACATCATTACCATTGGTTAGCTTACTTGAGTCCTGGAGAACTTTCCCTTTTTGGTACGACGTTTTCTGCTTCCCAGACATAATTAACATATTCCTTTTTTTAGTCCTTCTTGCGGCTCATATGACGATTAAATCCTCTGTTATTTCTAGTCGTGTTCTTAAGTAATCACCAAAATCGTGTTTGGGGTGTTCTTCGCATGTCTATTCTAGCGCGATGCCATACCGGACGTCCAAGGTTTGAAGTTTTGACTGAGTCATCTTTGAGTCATCAAAATATAGTTTTTCAGAAGAAATTTTTGTTATTTCCTGCCATCCAGGAATTAAGGTAATGGATTTTTGAAGGTAATTGGTTGCACCAGAATGGCCTCGATGTCTAAGGGGCTGGAAACACATGGCAATTTGTTTGTATATATATATATATATATATATATATATATATATATATATATATATATAGAGAGAGAGAGAGAGAGAGAGAGAGAGAGAGAGAGAGAGAGAGAGAGAAATGTGAAGAAAATGTTTGACCCCTTCCTGATTGCTTATTTTTTTCACGTTTGTCACACTTAAGTGTTTCAGAACATCAAACAAATTAAAATATTAGTCAAAGACAAGAACAAAAGGTTTTAAACTAAGGTTTTTAGATTAAAGAGGCCCTGAAAGACGAGTTCATCTCCACAGCGTAGCATGAACTTTGCTATCCTCATGGGGAGGACATTGATGGAACAACACAACGCATCACAATCTATTTATTTCTAGGTGGACTCTACTGTGCCCGTCATGAAAGTCAGCTGTTTATCCATTGACGAAGTGAACAAACCCCGACATAAAAGCTTAGCTAAAGGAGAACAGGATGGCTTTCAGGTCATGAAAGAAAGAGGAACTGAGAGAAGTAGTGAGGAACATGGTCAGAGAGTGGAAAACAACTAAAGGAAGAAAGTGAAGGCACAGCTGCAAAACAACAACAACAGTGATGTTTGGAAAAGCCACAAAACAATTTCAGGTCACAAACAGAACGCCAGGACCGTAGCTGACTTGAGATGGGTGAATAAGCTGAATCAGCACTTTTCGAGGTCAGGCCTCCTGACTCAGTCTAACATGCTGCAGACACTCTCATCCTGGACCACTGGAGGTTCTTCTGTCAAGAACTGCACATCTTTTGGCTCTGAGCTATGATGACTCCTTGAATCAGCCCCCTTCTTTCTCAACACTCCCGGTGAGGAACAATCTGCGAAGGACCTAAGAAGGCTCCTGGGGTGCTGTGCTGATGAGCTATGTGGCTCTTTTAGCTCATTTTATTTAGGTAACATTTGGTCCAAAAGAACACAACGTTGCCTGATTTTGCAGTGTTTCCAAAGCTGTAACACAGGACCAGTCAATGCGGGCTCATTGAATGCACACTGTTTAAATTATTTTGAGGTGATTTCACATCCGTGTTTCATTTTGACAACAATAATCACCGTAAAAATGAGGTGAAAGGCCTTTTCATTGTCATCTCTGGTCATTCCTATTTTGTTTTTTCTGCAGCTAAAAATGCTTTGCTTTATCTGACACAATAGTGTTGCTGCTGCCTGGTCATGGACAGATTAAAGAAAAGATAACACTATAAAAACTGCTAAAAACTGCATGTGTGGCTGCTCCAGAGACAGTGGGTGTTGATACTGTCTCACAGCAACTAAATACCCATGCCAACACTTTAAAATAATCATCTACCTTTCATTCGACACCTACACTGTGGTGAAATGAATGTACTTTGTAAATGTTTCCGTGAACTTTCAACATCTTGAAAAGATTATCTTTATGAAGCGATTCCACTGGATTGCGTCAGACTTTGAAAATAATAAAAACATACAGAGCCCCTCCTGTGCAAAAATTATCTCTTTGCTTTAAGGTCAGAATAGCTGATCCTTGGGACCGTCAAAGTGGGTTTTTACTGTTTTCAGGTTATTTAAAAAAGTTACATGAGGACTTTTGGGTCCATATTCTTTTTATCCTCTAATTGCCTCTATTCTTTTATAAAATCATCTTAATAATTTCACTAATTATTACACACTAAAAAAAGATTTTTGGCTCAGGTTGAGGCTGTTTATAGTATCTAAACTGAATACCTAAGAAGTTCAAAGGGGTACAGGTGCTACACCTGTCCAACACTTTAAAAAAAAGTGTGATTGGATGATATTTCACTTTGACTAAGTTTAATATCGTGACATTTAACAGCACCGCAAACACGTACATTGTGATTTTTTATTTGGTTATATGTAGGGTGCAGAGGGGCTTCACAGCAGGATTAACATGACTCACAACAGTTCAGACACCTCCACTCTGTTTGATTCTACTAAAAACCCCTGATATAATGTTATGCTAGGTGAAATATTAGGCTCTTTAGAAATCTGTTAAAAAAACACATGAATACACCGGGGACTTTTTAGTCTGTTTTAAGTACATATTAAAAATGATATTAGCATGGGTGTGATGCATTATTCTGTAAATCCAAATAATGAAATCCAAGCTCTTTAAATAATAATTACTGTTTTCATACTGGAGAGGTATCTGTTTAAAGGAGCAATAAGTAAGAAATGTACTGTAAAATCAACCTAAATCCTTCTCACTTGTTACCTGGGATGAAAGTAACATTCCCTATAAACAATCAGTCCTCTCCATCAACAATGTCTTAGTCAAGTTTGTGTAGACCGTGTTTACTTCCTGGTTCCTGAGCCAATCATATGAGAGTTCCCAAAACAGAGCGCAGCATTTGGTGAAAGAGCGGCAGCCTGCAAACATGGGAATCAGTAAGAGAAGCGCAACAGAAATAGAACAACATACAACATCATATACGCATCCCATGGAAGTAAAAAGTCAGTGGACCACTGAGAAAACAGCAGGCTGTTCGGTATGTGTTGTTCCAGTTTAAACCACTAGGTGCCATTATTACGTATTCCTCCTTTAAGATCAATGATGGTCTACCTCGGAGTGCACCTCAAGTGTGGATTACATGATCAAACCGACATCCTGGAGGGAAACCCAGACGACCCTCTCCTGAACAGGGAGCTCCATGTCACAAAGTTCCTCTAAATCCGAGGCTTCAAGCAGGCTTGGGGTTCAGTCTCAGCCTCAAACAAAAGAGCTAATGTATCTTCATGTGTTGCTCAGGAGTGAAGGTAAGATGAAGCAGGAGATGGATGGATAGATTGGGGCCTTGTGTGCCATAATATGGATGCTGCTGCAGTCCGCCATGATGAAGAAAGAGCTGAGCGCCAAAGCAAAGCGCTCAGTTTACCACATTGTCTACGTTCTGATTCTCCACTATGGTGATGAGATGTGGAGCATGACTGAAAGAACAAGAGCCTCAAATGGGTGAAACGAGCTTCTCACATTGGGTGGCTGGGCTCTGCCCACAAGAAAGGGTAATGGGTTCTATCATCCGGGAAGGACTTGGAGTTGAACCGCAGCTCCACCAAATGCAAAGCAGTTAGATGAGTCTTTTCAGACGTGACGTCTGATCAGTATCTCCTGGGTGCCTCCATTTGGAAGTTTTTTGGCCATTGCTACTTGAAGGAGACCTCAAGGTAGAGCAACAGTAGCTTAAAGGTGTATATTGCCCTTCTAGGTTGGTATTGTCCTGGGATTCACCAAAATGAGCCATATAGTTTGGGGGGAGAGAGGGATCCTTTGGTTTTCCAATGTCTGGATGGACAAACGGACGAATAGATGGATGGAAATGGTACATTTTGAAAATCCTTCCCTGGTTGGGATGTGCATGCCCTGGCCACACGTCTCCATTGTACCCTAGTTAATCAATGTCATAAAAACCATAAAAGCTCCAGAGCGCCCCTCCACTGGGGCTCCTTTAAAACCAGAAATAGTTTTAATTATAAAGGCAATAAGAAAGGATGATTTTAGAAGTGTTATTGTATGTTGTGTTATTAAAAAAATAAATAGATTGACAGTGGCGCAAGAGTTAGGAGTTCATCCTGTAATCAGAATCAGAAATACTTTAATAATCCCAGAGGGAAATTGCTGTTTCAGTACAACCACCATCACAAACATTTCAGGGAGGGGTGCCAGTTCAAACCCTTGCTCTGGCTGTCTCAGTTGTTGTGCCCTTAGGCAAACGTCACCTGCTTTGCCTACTGTCAGTGGTGCCTACAGTATGGCAGCTCGGTTTCTGTCAGTCTGCCCCAGGGCAGCTGTGGCTACAATGGAGCTCATCAGTGGTGGAATCAATGTAGTGTACAGCAATTTGCTGTCCTCAGGACTTGATAAAGCGCTATACAGGAACAGGCTTTTAACCATTTACCAATATCTGCATTGAATATCTATAACAGAAGAGTACCAAATCATGAAGATTTTACAGCAATCTGATGCTTTTGAGCTTCAAACTATGTATTTTTGTATAAGCTATCTTATGTGGGCTATCTATCTCCATTCTCCATATTTACGAAACATGCCTGTGCAAATTCTCAGTTAACCGTGTTATCGCAACAGCAAACAGGCTTAAATCGGAGGCCACCGGACTTTTGTTCAGTTCTTTCTGAAAACATTTCGACACCTATCTACAAATATTTATGGAAAGAGCTCACTACGCTCGCCTTAATGTACAAAAAGTCTGTCTCCTCTAGAAAAATGAATGCACTATTTGGACAGCACTCATCATGTTGAATGCTGATGCACTTTGGTTAAAGAATCCTCACTGGTTTGACCTTTTCGGCTGCAGCCGTTGTTTTGCAAAAGTGTCTCTCTGAATTGAAACAGTCGCTGACAACTGGAGTATGAGAATTGATTTGTTTCTCAAACAATAATTTGCAATTGGAATTTCTAAGCATTAAATACATTCAAGGACATATTGTATTAAGCACAAATGAGATGATATTTGTGTATGTTATTTGCTGTTTTTTTAAACAATGTAGCAAAAATAAAACCAAATCTAAAACACAACTTGGCAAATGTATATTCTATTGTTTCATCCACCCACAGTGGTTACATTTCCTCATATTATGTTTTTGAATTATAAAAAGTGTAGAATTAAGTCCTGTATGTCCAAACCTTAGTCTTGTTATTGATCATTTCTTCTTTCTGTTCCTTCTTCCAGTTCTCATTTCTCCTGCTGCCTTTTTGATCCAATAATAGCGTCTTTCTGTTCGTCCCCCGTCTCATCTTTTCTGCCATTGTATTTAATGAGCCTCTAGTTTTCTGATTTACTTATTTACTTACATACTATCTACTGTAATTAATGGGGCTTGCATTCCAACCTTTGTGTTACATTGTGCCAGTAAGAGGGGCCTCCACTGCCAAGCTGAACCCTTTGGATGTCTCTTACCTCACGAATGTTCAGAAGAAGAATGGCTCTGAACATCACTCCAAGAACATCATAGTGGTCTGCTAGTTAGCGAGTTAAATGGAGGATGTCTGAGCTTGTATCTGAGAAGAAGGACAGGTTTCCCTCCTAAAATTAATATTTTCTTGCATAGCACATGTTTAATATGGCTTACCACCCAAGGTGCGAGCAATCTGTCACTTGTGCCATGATAACTGCTTTATAGCAATTTCATGAGCTGTTTCATAGGGTATCCATGTATGGCATTTTGTCATCTCCAGCTCACAATATCAAGATATATAAATGTGGAGGTTCCTCCATCTTCTCCTCCGTGTTAGTATTTATTTAAATGTTTTCACACAATATAGTTTTTGCATTTGGTTGTTTACTATTATGGGTGCACACATTTAGTAAACATCTTTTTGTTTATTGCAATCATTAATTTCTGTTTTGCTGAGTTTGAAGGACTGGCTGGGGGAGAGGACTGGTTGAAAGGCAAACCAGGAAATGGAACAAACCATCAGGCTGCCGGAAGCAGGGGACTTGATGTTAAAGAATCTACCTCTCTCTCTACTAACAACATAACTGCTAAAACCTCTGTGGTGTTAGGTTGTCGTGTTTTGATGGTTGTGTTGTAGTCAAGATATGTTGGTTTGAATTAGTTATTTATGTGGATGTATTGTTGTCTTTAGGCCCGTTTACACTACACTTTTTTAACCGAGCCGAGACCAGTCCGAGCTCGGTAACCGAGATAATTCTTGTGTGTAAATGGTCAGCAGACTGAACCAGACCGCGCTAACGATAACCGGACCGCGCTAACTGCAGACCAGTTCATCACCAGGTCTCGGACTGGTTTTTTTTAGCCCGGTTCCCTGATAACGAGAAGCGCATGAGCAGACCGCGTCATGCCCTTACAGTCAGCTGACTGTCCGCGGGTTTCCCGGCGTGTCTGGCTGCACGTCCCGATTCACACTCCATTCAGACAAATTTCAGACATTCATAATAATACTAGCTTCCTTACCGTGCCACACGGTTTCCAGTGATGACTCTGCTTATCACCCTCAGCGTCTGTTGTTGTTTCCTGCGTCTGTAAATCCTTATTAGACGTTCATTTGTCTTATCCACGTCCCAAAAGCCGACTCTATGTCTAACAATAACATCCTGAATATTACGGGTGCCGCCATTTTGATTTGCTCGGTCCCGCCTTCAATCCCAGAGAGCGGTAGTACCGCAGATCGAGGCGAGGAGCAACCAAGGAACAAATAACCGAGATAACTCTTGTGTGTAAACGGCTGCATTTATCTCAGTTAACTGGACCAAGCTCGGACCGGTCTCGGCATGGCTCGGTTTTTAGGTGTAGTGTAAACGGGCCTTTTGTCTCATCTCCCACCCCTCCTCGTTTTGTGTAGGCTAGCCTTCGTGTATAAATTCCCCTGTGTGTTTATTGTGGGAGGTCAGTTTTTTCTTGAGATTTGATGTTAGAAGTCTTCTGTGAACAATTTTTGGAAAAATAAATAGAAAATACTTTTCATATATGCCTTTGTCCTTTTGCCTTACTGGTCGGACCATCACAATAAACTAATCACATATTTATAGCACTATTTGAAGTTTGTTAACCTATCTGTTGTTTGCTTGTGATACTTTCTTTTGTTTGGTTAGGACCACATAAAATGCTGAAAAGCATTAAAATATAAGACATGGACTATTTAGACCTGGACCTTATAACCTTTGATTCAGGTTTCACATTTGAAAATCATATCAAATCTCTTGTTTTTGCTGTTTCCACTATCTGCAAAAAATTTCCAAACTTAGCCATATTGTCTCTTGTCCTGAGATGGGAATTTTAATTTATGCTTTTGCTTTGTCTCATCTGCTAGGCTCCTGACCAGATTATCAAGTTTTCTAATGCAGCTTCATAGGCTATCAGTTAATAATAAAAAAAAAAATACTCACCTGTACACTGTGACTTTCTCATGCATTGTTTACATTTCAATTGTTTTACTTTTAAATCACTGCTGCACCTTATACTGTATTTTAAATCTACTGTAATCCACAAGCTGTATTCTTGCACAAATGCCCTTGCACAATTAATTCTGCACATATAAATGGTTTTAAAAATACTCACCTGTACAGTAAGACTTCTCCTGCATTGTCTGCATTTAAATTGTTTACTTTTAAATCACTGCTGCACTTTATACTGTAATTTAATTTTACTGCAATTTTCAAGCTGTATGCAACGAAATTTCGTTCTGTACGCACTCTGTGCATACAAAATGACAAATAAAGTTGTCTAAGTCTAATAATTGAGTGCATTTCAAGATCCTAGTTTTGACTTGTAGAGCTCTGCATGGACAGTCACCACTGCTCATTGCCAAACTATTACATTCCTACACCCATATTAGTGCCCTAAGGTTCTGTTATCAAGACCTGCTGATTGTCCGCTGTACAGAATTGAAAACTAAAAGAGACCAGTAGACCAGCAGACTCAGTAGTTTCCTTTAAAGGCCAGCGAAAAACATATATTTTTAAATCTACTTTCACTTAATTTTGTCTGGTGTATTTTTTACCTTTTGTTTGTGAAACGCTTTGAGATTTTTATCTTGAAATAAAGTTTACTTTACAATGAAACGGACATAAGAGAAACTTAGCCTGCATCTGAAAAGGTCCAATTGTTAAGGACTCTTTAGCCAAAGTTTAATTATGTCAGTATTTGCCATATTAAAGCTAAGGTCGGTGACTTTACCAGAAGTTTCCCCAAGTCCCATTTTTAATAACTGCACATGCGCAAGACCGTTTCACCTGCTCTTCTGCTCCTCAGGAGGATCATGTGAAAAAAATCTCCCAAATCCATTCTGGTCTTGTTTTTTTTTTTTTTTTTGTGGAGGCCTTCCTTTTCTTCTCATAAACATGAACACGTTTCACTTCTTGCGACTCTCAGCCAGTTCAGAGTCTACGCTGAGATGGCTACAATGAACGGCTAGCCGCTAAGCTAGCCGCTAAGTTACCTGGATACATAAACACTAGAAGTGCGCATGCGCAGCCAGCAAGCAGAAACTAACAAGGAACGAGCACGCACACTGGCGTTACGTGAGCAGGTCAGAATAATAGGCATGTGGGACAACCAATATAAGCCGATTCCTCCAGAACTTTAGAGACAGAGGGGGGTAAGTGTAATCTCTATATGTGAGAACAGGAACAAAACTCAGACAAAAATCCCTGCCCTTCGGACCGTAGTAGGTGGTAGTAGCAAATATTCAAACGAGAACTTTGAAGGCCGATGTGGAGAAGGGTTCCATGTGAGCAGCAGTTGAACTTGCACAGGCAGAGATTGGTTATAGTTTGTACAGTCCAATTCAGCTCCCACAGAGAACAATTTATTTAACCTCTGCTTTCTGAATACATAATGTATTAACTACTTTCAGAATGGAAGGACAACTTTATCCAGAATAACAAAAAGTGTTTCTGAGCAGGATTACCAACTATAACTTTGAGCGCTGTAAAAATAGTGCGTCAGTAAAGAAGGAAGTGGGAAAAGGAGCCTATATGTTTGCTGTCAGAGCTCCTTTAGCATAGGAAGCTCACAATATTCCATACTGGTGCTGAGCAGCTATAAGGAATCCCACAATTCTTTGCATGACATGATGTATAAGCACAGCCCACCTCACGGAAATTAATAAAAAAGTCCAGAGAGAAGAGACCGCACACTTTCATAAGTTCTTTTTAATAAGGCTGTAGGCCCAAATTTAATTAGAATCTTTCTTGTGCGTTTTCGTCACGTAATGACGTTAAAGTTAATGGCTGTCCAAAATCGGCACAGCCTTCTAAAGCTACTTTCCAACCCACAATAGAGTTCTGACTATTGATGTACAGTTAATTTCATGAAAGGTCAAGAAGCAGAAGCTAGGGGCTATAACTAGAATGTTTTGGACGGAACCATAGCCTCATTTATACTCATTCTAGATGGAAAACAACTATGTTCAAAATGGGGTTCAGATTAAAAGCTAAAATAGTTGGACTATTCAGTTCCAAATTAGATTGTTAGACAATACACGTCCATCATCAAAACACCACTTTTAATGTGTAAAACACAGCATTTAGACCCCTTAGATCTTCCTCGGTTCATTAAAACACCAAACTAGACTCAAACAAACCTACAACTAAAGTAAACTGATAATTTAAAAAAAGAAGAAAAAAAAACAGCTCTAGGCTCAGTCTTTGAATAACATTTGACAAAATAAAGCTAGCGACCCCTCCCAGGAATCTCTGACGCTGCAGCAAAGTATTGTAAGTGAAAGGTCTAAATAACTGGGTTAGAGAGGATGTTTGAATGCCTTCATCTCAATTAATGCATCTAGTTGGTTACAGCATAAAATGTTCTTGCCTTAAGAGCCTGCACACTTTTTAAAATGCAACCGAAAAAGTCAATTTTTTTGTTCTTTATAGGTAAAGAAGGTGAACCAAAGTTGATGTCTGAATTATTTTGCACAAAACATTTTTAATTTCCTGTTGACTTTTTATAGCCTGAGTAGCTGATACATATTCATGACTTTCTGAAAACTGGAAATGGTGGGAAGGTACCACATTACACCGCTCTGAAACCACATCCTGACTCACCACGCTGACTATGACGGCTTTAGCTTACCGCCTGAGCAATCTTCCTCTCACTCTTCAGGCATCAACGTTTTAGTGACTCCGGCGCCTCCGTCTCTCATCAAGTTGGAGGAAATCTCATTAAAAAAAGGTAACACTGCCATCTCTTCTGTATTTATGCTTAAAATGTCACAGCTTGAAGAAATGACGGTCTTGGATTATCAATTTTGCTTAATACTTAATGTTTTTGTAAAACAATGTACATCTAATAATTTGTCTTCATATCACCTGATTGTTGATATTGAGGCAAATAATAGATAATCTCTTCTTGAACTCTTTAAATCCTGCTTAGCTCTTGTTTTATTGTAATGAATTACCTTGGTTCCAGTTTAGCAAAAGATGAGAGAAAGCTGAAGCATTTTTCTTCTAAATGTTGTATCATCAACCTCAGCAGTAAATAGAAAACTCTATTTCTATCTTTAGATAAAGCTGCTGTGTTTCCCCTGGCCTGCCCAGCTTCTGAAAACAGTGAGTCACCCCCATGGCTCCTCCACCTCTGTCCTTATCATTGCTCTGGGGTCTGGCATTACTTATTGGTGGAGGTAAGAAGGTTGATTTTATCTAATGAGCACGTTACTCCTTCCTTTTGCTCTGTTCATTAACATTTCTGATGACTATTCTCTTACGTCATTTCTTTTAATTGTAAATTTTGTTTAATTGCACGGTAATGCCTGCATTTCATTAATCCTTAAATTAACGTGGCTTTTGCTTCTTAAAACTAAGTGAGGCTTCCTTGAGTCAAAAACCACTGTGGCTGACTTTCGAGATTAGAAACGGAGAAATCTAGGTACGGCAACATGTGCAACTGACCTCCTTTTTCTCATCTGCAGCAGCTGCATCTTTCTGCAATGTAACCTGCAACACTGACTACGAAAATGTGCTGAACTGCTCCTGCTCAGGCTCTGTGCCAGCACTTCCTGTTCTTCTTAATGTGACTTGCAGGTAAAAGTTGTCCTGTCATCGTTACTAAAACTTGTCTCTTTTCCACTATTGCATAAGCAGGTACATTTTAATCTTTTTCCTCAGGCATTATATTTTAAAACAAGATACATTTATGTCCTTGCATAGTAATAATAATAATAATAATAATAATAATAATAATAATAATAATCATTTTTTTATTTGAAATAATAAATCGCAACCTGCTGTAATGACGTGTTAGATTCTCTTTGTAAAGAAGACCATCTCATCAGATCTTTCTACACATTTAACAGTGTGTAGAAAGATCAGGTATTTATGAATGCAAGCCTCTGCAGCATTCATTTTTGAGTGTCGATGCTCCACTCACGTGATATTAAGAGGGATAAGCCAATGGCGTGTAGAGAACAACACATCTTCCCAGATGTTTTGCTTCTAGCTTGAACCCAGCTTTTCACTACCTCCTCTAGTTTCTCGTTTCAGTCAGTTCTTCTTTACATCAATGACGAAAACAGACTCTCATGTCTGACTAGTAACAAAAGTCTGGAGAAACATACAGCTTGTTCTGTTTTTCACGTGTGAAAACACTTTAGAGTTGTGGTTCCCAAAGTTTGCATGAGAGCAAACACCTTGTGTGGAACAATGAAATGATGAATTCAAACAGACTAAAGAAAGAGATGTAAAGGGAAAGAGTAAAAGGACCATGGTGGCTGTTATTCTCCTTATTTAAATGGCTTATAAATGCTTGGATATCAGTCAGATTTGCTGAAAGTCTCTGATATTTTGTATTAACCGGACCAAATTCTGTTACACTTTATACTCTGCACATTGTTAACATTGGCACCATGACAGGTGACCGCTTAGTTTATTACCCCTAAAGTGAATTGGGGAGCTAATCTAGTGATTGGCTGTAAAGTACGCTAACTACATATTATGCATCTCAAAATGAGATGGAACGCTTTGCATGCTAAAAGAGATTCCTCACAAAAGTGTACAAAGAAATATATAAATAAATGCATCATTTCTTTTTGTCTGCAAGAGAAAAAACATGTTTGGTACATTGAGACTTCGACAGCATCAAAAATACCAAGCTTTTATACATTGTTTCTAATAATTCCATGTGGGATTTGCATATCTGAGAATGTTATGATTATTTCACTTTTTTAATTGTTGTCACAAAACTCCAGTAATTGTATTTGTCTCTCCCATCAGCAAAGTCTTATACTATCACTTCTTTTAACATCCAATTGCTCAGGCACAGAACCTATGATGATATCGTTGAAGGCAGCTGTGAGATCCAACCTCCTCGGTCCTGGTGCACAATCGTTAAGTCCCTCATCTTGGTTGCATCTGTGGGGACGATGTGCAATACCACAGCCAGTCAGCCCGGTAGCACGAATCCCAGTGAGATGACAAGCTGGGAGTTATGGAACGCAGGTAGGTTGACAGATAATAATCAGCATGCACCATTCATTGCTCAACTGATAACTGACTGACGTAAAACCAAACCAAACAAATGCCACTGAGAACCGCTTTAAGGTCAGCGAGCTTTGGCTGATAAGGAACCCTTCTTAGTAATGCTGGAAAGTGGAAGAGATAACCTGGTTCTCAGAGTAAAGGCTAAAGCTAGAAGGTTTTGTCGTTGGAACAAACACATTTTTGACCTCATGTTTCCTGTGACCCCACTCGACTCTTTCACAGTAAAACTTGAACCTCCTGTTGATGTCAAAGTGACAAACGTTACACTCCCTGCATTCTACAACATCACCTGGAGAAGCGACTATGACGACTGTGTCGTCAGCAGAGTTCGCATAAGAAACACGGAAGACCCGTTTCAGGTAATCTCTACGCAAAAGTGAAAAGTGAAAAGTTAACCGTAGCACAGATGACAATCGATAAAAGCTGTCTGCTGATGACGTTGTGCTGAGTTGTATGTTTTTTTTCTTCCTAACAGGTTCCAATCAACGTGGAGTTAGAAGGGGATGAGGAGCACTTTGAGCTGAATCAGGAGAAGCTGCAACCTGGTGCCTCTTACGTCGCAGACATCCAGGTCAAATACTGTAAAGATGCATTCTATCAGGGCCCGTGGAGTGAGTGGAGTTCTGGTGCCGAGTGGAGCACAGCGCGGTCTCCTCCTGATGTAGAAGGTGCAACACATTAGACCTTTTCTTCTCAAAAAATGCTTCTTAGGCCACACCCACTGGGTTGTTAGATACTGATCGTTGTCGCTTTTCCAGGAATGAATAGTTACTGGCTTTACATCTCAACGCCCATCATTCTCGTCCTCGCCCTCCTGTTATTGGGATACCTGCAAAAACCGTGAGTATTTCTCATACACTGGACTATCATGTGTGTTTAATCAGCTTCCACCCTACTCACCCCTCATTTCAGTTAGTACAAAACAAAAAGCTAAATAAACTTTATCGAGTTTTTTTTTTTTTACTTTCTGTTCAAACACATCAGGATTAATTACTCAGTAAAAATAAGCTGATAAACTGGAGTGAAGGACTGAAGGTCACCATCATGCTGTCTTCCAGTAAATGATTAGCAACACGTCTCACCGCACCGGTTGATTCCTAGCATCACCTCCCACATGTTAAAACCACGTCAACGCTGTACATGCAGCGGCACGTTGCACCCAATGTATCACAGGCATAGGAAGTCATGCAGCAGAGAGCTGAGAGCAACCGGCTCTGGGTCTCCACAGTTTCAGGAGGCAAACACAAAGTCAGAGGAGTAGCCAACCAGATAGCTTGTTCTCTTTTTGTTTTAGGATGACGCGACAAGTCTAGTTTTAAAAGCAGTTCTCACACTTTGAGTTCTCGTTTGCCTTTGCACTCACTGGCGGTTGTTGCCTCTCCTTCTGCGCGCCGTTCCTTTCAGCGTTTTGAATTAATGGCTTACAGGTTTCACAAACTGTTTTATACGTAAACAATCTGTGATCATTGTAGGATAATTCAGTCCAGGCACTCCAGGTATCATACAAAGATGGTCATCATGCCTAAAAAAAACAAACTTTTGGTGCATTCACAAAAACAATGAAAGCTTGATTTATCACATTCTGTGTTTCAAAGCGATGTCTGTTGAATGTAGATCAATCCCCAGATGTTTGGGAGGAGTTTAAAGTTATAAAAAAAGACATAGCAGTCCAATTCAGTACTGAATAGGAAAACATGACTCAGACAGCAGCAGACAGCATTTGCCTCCGGAGGGCAATTCCTGCTTGCAGTGCCAACACTGCAATATAAAATGCAAGCAAACTTGTTTTTTTTTTCCAGAAATATCGTCTTGCAACTGTTAGCTTTTGACATTGATCTTCACACTCTGCTCAGGGGTTGCAGACATCTGAATTATTTGGAAGTAAAACAGGATGTTGACCGTAAGTTGTTTCGTTTGAAGGAAGTGATGCTTCCCAAAAGAATAATCTGTTTTTACTAGAAAAGGGAGATCAACAGTCAGTATTATTTCTTGCAGCAGTGGTGCAGGAGTCAGGGAGTTTGTCCTGCAATTGGTGGGTTGCTGGTTCGATCCCCTGCTCCATCATCCTGCTCAGTTGTGTACTTGGGCAAGACACTCCACCCGAATCGCCTGCTGGCGGTGGTCAGAGGGCCCGGTGGCCCTGATGCGTAGCCGCCTCGCCTCGTCAGTCTGTGGCTGCTAACAAAGCTCACCACCGTCAGGTTGTCAATGACTGATTGTTGTGTAAAACGCTTTGGGGTTGTTGGACTGGTTAAAGCGCTGTGCAAGTGCAAGCCAATTACCATTTTACGATTTTGCAGCAGAGGGAATGCCCTTGGTTCTGATAATTAGGAAGAAGCAGAGACCTGTTCAAAGTCAATTTTCCAGAAAGCAATATATAAAAAGCTTCCTAGCAGATTGAAGACAGGTTGTATTGAGGTATTTTAACCTTTCTCATGAAACAGCTGAAGCACAAAGCTGTCATATTTGACATAAATGCAGATTTCTGTCTTGCTTTAGTTTATGGATAAAATAATTATCTGCAGTGTTTGTGGTTAAATTATCTTTAAGTGATCCAAGGAAGGAGGTGAACCACTGAAAGGGCCGCAGAGTGAGCAGTTCACAAAGGTTTACTTGCTTTTTTAAGGTTTTATTTACGGAAGAGGTTAAGGGCCATTAAAAAAAAATTCCTTTCTGCCTTTAGTCTCAAAATTATTCTGACTTTAATTTCAGAATTCTGTGATTAAAGTCAGAATTGAATAGCCTTTTTTAAGTTTTATTTTTTAAGGCTCTAATCCTCCGTATTTATTCTTTTTTTTTTCGAATCCGTTGCTACATCTATAATAAAACCAAAGGACTGGACGTATAGTCCAGAGATGTTTTGTTTGAATTGACTTTTTTAACAGCAGCCGTTTTGACTAAACTGAGCATGTTAAGAAGAGCTGCATTAAATGTTATGATGAGTTCTGGTTTTGCAGATATTCTGCCTTAGAAACACAATATGTGAGCTTCCATGTCAGAACCTGTGCCTTGAAGGGGGCTGGAGACTATAATGGGAGGAATGTGAGGATTTCACTTACACTGAAATAGACTTTTCCTTTCTAGTCTTTCTTTCGATTTCTGAAAATTTTAAAAGAAAAAAAAAACATGTTCTCAATCACTGCCTCCTTTCTAATAAACCCTCATGATGATGTTGATCAACACGTTGTTCTGAGCGTCGGTGCGTGGAATCATTTATGATCAAACGTTAAGGTCAAACTTTGACTCATCAGTTTAGCAAATTGCTGCGTAATCCTTGCGTAGAAAGGCCTGTGATTTTATCAGGATAGCTGGTTATGATTTCAAACGGCTGATGTCGAGCAGCAAAGATCCAGATAAAAACATGGACCTAAACGGAAGAGAACAGAACAAAAGCAAACAATAAAGCATAAGATGGGGACCGTACAGTAAGGTGAAATATAGAGAGAAATAGCAGATGCTGACCCAACCCACTGGACCGAGGAACCAGCACCTATCCTGAATTATTGTCAGTGGGTCGCACAAAATCATTCCAGGGGGCCACAAGTGGCCCCAGCGCCGCAGCTTGGACACCTCTGCCATATATGATGTTTGATGCAGTCTGGAAAAGTCATTTAATCATCTGCTCCTCTCAACTCTTCCTTTGCTTCGTTTTCAGGTGTTGGCAGAAAAAGCTACGAATGATTACATACATCCCCAGACCCAACGAATATTTCAAGCCCCTCTACCAGAACTACGAAGGGAATTTTAAGGTAAGAGAAAGCAAAAGTGCCCTTTCGCTCAGTCTGTAGTTTCCAGCCCGGCCCAGCAGGTGCTGCCGGAGAGGGGACTTACAGCACATCTGGACCCTGCGTGGCGGGGACTTCCCCTCTGACTGCAGCCTGAGCAGACTCTGTGATGTGCATGACTCGGTGTGCAGGGGCTTCAGGAGCCTGACACGCTGTGGGTGGATCTTTGCCTCAGCCAGTCAGACCTGTTCCACTCCAGTGGAAATTACCCCCCCCAGAAGTTCTGTTTCGGGTCTTTGATTTGCCGTGGTGTCACACCGAAAACAGCCTGTTTTTCACCTGACGGAGACACATAGTGAGAGCGTTGTGGTTTGCTTTCATTCTTCCACCAGTGTTGTTCGCTCAGCGCTGCTCTTTATCTTCTCCACCGTGTGTCTTTTCCCCTCATGTAAATTTATTCTTTTCATGTCTGCTATTTTTATATATCAGCAAACAGATTATGTGCTTGTGTAGGCCGACATCTCCACAATGGGTTGTTCTTGACACAAACCTTTAAGCTTCATGGGTCTAAAAACGGTTCCTGCATGTAGCCGACCAGAATAACGGCAGTGTAGGTTTTAATTAAACTACCCTGCAAAGTCAACTGCGTCTGAAAGAGTTATTATAGGACAACAGGTCGAAACAAAAAGATCAAAACTGTTACCTTCTGTCATCTATTTCCTGAAAGAAGTATGTAGAAAGTTCAAGAATACTTTACAAATATTACAAGAATTGATCCACATCTGCAATAAACTGTGGATCTAGAGCCCTTCATCTGTTCATCACTGTATTAAATATGCTTAAAAAACACCATCTTCATTATAATGCAAAAATCTCAAACTGCTAAGACATTTGCCTACTTAGGTTGGCCAGCAGATGGCGCTAAAGTTTCCCCTTACAGCAATCCCTCCACCTGATTAATCATATAACAACAGCGGAGACAAACAACGTCCTTTTAACAAGACTAAACCTCTAAAAGAGTTAAAACCAGGCCTAAAGTGAGAGGACAGATGAACAAAGAACTTTCTTTGGAAAGAGAAAAGCAAAACGAGAATAGAAAGGAAATTGATGCAATTGCTTTACTGGGTTAGTGGACGTAAAGAAGCCTGCAAGCCAGACTAGTTTTTCTGCAATTCCTCTGAGATGTTCAAAATGCAGATTAAGTTGTTAGATTTATCCATTCCTATTCATTGAGACAATCAGTTCTCATTTACAGCTTTATTTATACAGCATTTCTCAGATCAAATTCACAAAGCGCTTTACAACAGAAGATAGAAACACACTAGGCAAAATTAAACAAAAGCAGATTTTAAAAAAAGATACGGTTTTAGCCGGTCTTTAAAAGAAACCCCTGAGTCTGCTGATCTGACGACACAATGTAATTAATTCAATAATAGGATTTGCATTTCAACAGAGCGAAATTCAAAGTCCTCCCTTCATTATTGTTAGATTGATAATTGTAGTAATTTTAGTGTGAACTCTGCTTTAGTGAGGAAATGTCATGCAGCTAAATGTTAAGCTTATTTCTGGAGATTCCCTCCAGCTACTCAGGTTTTCCTAACCAATTAGGTTGATCGTCTTCATAAATTGGTAATTAAACCACATTTTCTTGAAATTTTGCAGTATTTGAACAGTTGTTGTCATTGTTATGACCAAGTAATGTTATTCAATTCGAAACCAAAGTAAAACCATCTCTTTGAAAGGAGCGTCAAAACTTAGATGTAATTACACACAATGTACAGCAGAGGGCACTGTTCGAGAATTTACCGGAACAAAAACGTCACCACAAGAGAAATGATGCTGCTATAAATAAAAACATAAAGAAAGATGGATCTTTTTTCCCCAACCAAGATGTTTGTGATTTCTTTAAATATTAACAATAATCTGGGACTGAATACAGAGAAAACACAACAAAAGTTTAGAAAAACATAAAATAATGTTAGAAGCTAGGGAAATCTGTTAACATTAAAGCATCTTTTATTTTAGTTTATTTTGAAATCAGCCTTTTTTATTCAGAGAAGTTCCATATTGCATTGAGTTTACTTAAACAACCACCAGCACACAAAGGCGTAAAAAGTGAAACTGTTCATTTTTTTCCGGTGCATCTTTTTTGGTTTGCAACTTCAGACTGGCTGTAGCGCCGTTCTCTTTCTGACGCCGCTCTGGTCTGCTGCCGTATCTCTCGTCCTTGTGGTGCAGGCTGCTTGCATCTCTCTTGATTTGCAGATTTCGAGCGCCGTTCATGAGCTTTGTTGTCAGGATGTGGTAGCCTTGGCGTCGAAGCTCTGATTGAAGCTTATCTGGACATCTCAGGATATAGGTGGCTGCACATGTTTTACACTTCACTGAAGTTTTTGAACTTCTTTAAAAGCTTCCGGCTTGTGCATCAACTTAGCATCAAAGTTAATAGCTAACTTGTTTCTGAAATGGTTCTCATACTTGAACTTTGTTGTTACTATAGGCTGATATCTGAATACTTATAATTAGCATCATCTCACTCATCAGATGTTTCAAGGAAATATATAGTTTTTAAAAACCTTAGAAAGAAATATTGGAGTAGGTAAAACATGCTTAGTATGGAAAAGGTAAAGAGGTGTAAAACACATCCAAACCTGCAGATATAAAGGTATTAGATGTGACATGAAAGATTTCAGAAGTTGCACCTGTGTACTGACAGCCCCAGGAATGAGTTTCCACCACATCACATCCGAAAATATGAACAATCTGCACTAAGACGTCCCTTAAAGAACCGTAAAAATGAAGGCTGCAGGAAGCACTGAATGCTTTAAAACAAAGCGGATGGGCAGCTACTTTCTGGGACCACTGCAGTGATTTCATTGGGCCTAACATCAAAGTTGTCACGCTGAGAAGAACCCACGACCTGCACCAAGAATGTGGTTTTATGGTCAATCGGATGAGGGCGGATGTTCAAATCCAGAAAAGTTGCTCACACGTTTTTTAACATTGATTTGAGAAAAAGAAAGAGGCAATCTACATGTCTTTAATTTTTGTTGAATAAATTATCGCCATTAACTCAAAGCAACTGATGGTAGGTGTCCTACAACACAGACATGCCTTGCATCGTCCTGAAGCCGTAGGGTCACGTAAAGCGGAATATTATCTGCATATGGACTGAATTTGATAGCTTTTCTATTCATACTGCCAACTGAAAGAGGTTTACGCGATAGCATATTCATCAATAGGTAAAAAGCATATTCAGAAGCCAAAATGTCATAGACATTTTCTGCCATTTGAGCCCATTTGATTTTCAAATTAAGATATGTATATTTCAATTTAAATGTCGGCTCTTAAATACGGTCACCTGAACATGTTAATCACAGTTTGTATTCCCAGGAAATTCCAAAGAATGAAAGTGTTTCATTATTTCTGCCAACACACTGATCAAAGTTAAAGGCATACTATGCAACATTTTTCAGTTAATTAATGTGTTCCATACCGTTTTGGATGATTAAACGAGTCATTTCAGGTTGAACTAAGGTTTTCTCGGCCGCCCTGGTGGTCTGTGGGGGAAATACCGCACTTGCAATTGCAGGAGTCCCTCGGCCCGCACCCAAGCTTTTTCTGAATGGCGAGAACTAAAAGAAAAAGAAGGCTGCAAGGCTGACGCGGACCTCGCGTTTCTGCTGATGCGATTGTAAGTAACATTGTAGGGTTTCCCTCACGCTACCGCCTCGCCGACATTCCAAAAAAATAATAATAAAAAAATAAAACTAACTTGTCCCAAATTCCTAGGGGAAACACTGCATTGGACTGGTTTCTCTCTCTCTGTGTGCATGTTCATACTTTCACTGTGTTAGTCATTGTTTGTACTGCCGTTTTTTCGACTTTTGTATTGGTTGTGTTCGCCTGTCTGCTAAGCTCAAACCAGAACAGCTGAGCATCTTTACGATAGTGCACTTTTACTTTCGCCCTCTGGGGGGAGCCTCGCTGGAAAATCAACGCCGGTTGCATAGTATACCTTAAATATTGTCTATTTGTTTCTGCAGGACTGGGTGAAGCCTGTGTTCAGCGAGCACGATTACCTAAAGATCAGCACATGCGTCCCGATGCCGAGCGAGAAGCAGAGCGACATCTTCCACTGGTGCAACGACAAGCAGAGCTACAGCGAGGACGTGGAGGCGAAAGATGGCGAGGGCTTCACCCCACAGCTTCCCAACAACCTGCTGCCGCACTTCCAGCACAGCGGCGCGTCGCAGGGCACCCTCCACTCCGCGGGACACGTCTCCATCCACACCGTGACCTTGTCGGGAGAGGAGTTCGAGGGGGAAGTGACGTCACAGAGCTCGCTCCGAAGTTACCAGGATGGAGAAAGCTTCGGCTCGTTCGATGACACCCACAGGGAGGACGCTCCCTACAATTCAGGGGACGCACAGGCGTCCCGCATGGACCGGCACAGCGGCATTTCACTACGAGAAAACCAACTAGCCAACGATTTAATCATAGAGAACCAGAACTTTCAGGCAGACGGCGAGTTGAACGAAGAGAGGGTGTCGCTGGACTCATTCGGGTCGAATGAGCAGTCGGAGGACGGCTACCCTCACGTGGACTTGGACACCATCGACAGTGGTTTTGGGGAGTGCATCAGCCCCGGAGCCTCGGACTCACACTCAAACTCGTTTCCCGATCACACACACTTAAACTCGAACTATGTCAAGCAGTGGATGATATGTAGCACGATTCAGGAAGACGGCGGCAACGTGAGCAGTGAACTCAACGGCACGCAGCAACTGTAGCTTCTGATGTTTTCAGAATCCTCGAGCACTATGTGCACGATCTCTTCATCTGTGTTCTTTGTGACTTTTCCAATCATGTTTTTATTGAGCCAAGTAAATGTTTCTTAATTTAAAATGTTTTTTTTTTATTAACTGAGATACTTGTGTGATTCCAATGAGACACTTTTTTTCCCGCCTTGCCTTTATTTGTGCAGAAAATCAGGCGCGTATTTCAGCCTCAACGACGACTTGTTACATAACTGTGAAAAATGTAAATATTTACATATGTAAATATGTAACTATATTGTATAATCTGATGGAATCTGACTTTGGAAAGTGCCTTGAGGTGACATGTACCTGAATTGGCACCATATAAATAAAATAGAATTTAATTTATGATGTAGAAATTAAGAAGAAATATATATATATATATATATATATATATATATATATATATATATATATATATATATATATATATATATATATATATATATATATACTTACACATACCGTAATTTGCACCGTTTGCGTCTGGATGATGATAGACAGGTGAAGCCTTATGCTGGCATGACAGTTTCAAGTGGAAGTACTGCAGCTGAGTATAATCTGATGCAACCTGCAGAAGATAAAAAAGCAGGGCAGCAGAGTTTGCATGGCAATAAAAACACTTGGGCCTCAGCATAAAGATGTTAACCTATATCAATAAAACTTCTCACCCACAGAGTTACTGTATGAAGACAGCAGGCAGCACATGGGATGACTTGAATTAAAAAATGTGCTTTTGTAGCCCTGGACCTTAAGTTGAATCATTCTGCATTCTTACTCAGTTGTCATGGTCATGCAGTCTTGAACTGTAGCCTCAGCATGTAGGCTGCCTTATCAAGATGTCTGATAATGGTTATTTCCCTGCATTTGCACAATTTCTACGTAACCACTGTAACCAGTCGTCCTGTTTGTGCAGTGCGTGTGAAAAGAAAACAAAAAGACAACACTGTACACTGGACGATCTTTTACTCTCATGTGTCAGTTTAAAGGGAAATGTTAGGCCTTAGAAAATGCAATTAAATCTTTCCCATGTTTGGCATTTCTAGAAAAACAATACAAGTTAGTTATGTAAAATCATTTTGAACAGTTAAACTCCCTGCAAACCTCACTGGGTCCAAATTTGACCATATTGTCTTGGCCCAGATAATTATTTTAATGTTTGAGGATTTTTTAGAAAAGATGATCCAACCATTGTCCCTTCTTGCAGGGTTATTCTCAGCAGTTATCAGCAGAGAGGCGAGGTCCTCCCCGGACGGGTCGCCAGTCCGTCTCAGGGTAGCAAAGACACAAAAGGGACAAAACAACCATGCCTGCATACTCCGCCTTCTAAGGGCACTTTAGAGCCACCATGAAGTCATGGGTTTGGACTCTGGGAGCAAGTCAGGGTTTAAAAAATTCCTGTGATACACGTATGATGCCATGTGTCCCCAACTATATCCAAAAGCAAGACATGCATGGCCAGTTGGGCCAGACATTCAGGGATTTGAAGAGCAGGACTTATTTGTGTTGGTCTTTGAATCTAAGCACAGCTTCCTTAGACATGATGGAAACAATGAATTTATTCCCAGAAAACCAAAAACACCCATTTCAGCTCTAATTCTAGCAACCAATGAAGGTCTTCTTCACTTGAGGATTTGAGACAATGAGTCAGTCAGACAGTTTCTTAAGGGTGTCAAACCAAAATTTTATGAACTTTCAGAAAGAGTTCAAACCTGACATCACAGTAAACTGACGAAAGTACTGGACAGAAAGCCACAGATATCATTGATTATTTGGGAATTCATGCGCGGCATGGTTTCACGTCTCTACCACAGTTCTTCAGGTCTTCAGGAGGAAAATACTCAACAACATCCAGCTAAATTAACAGGTAAATGGTTGAGCCGACACAAAATCCACCTTCTTCCGTAGCTCTCCCAGTCTCTGGACCTGATTCCTGCAGTTAAACTGTGGCGTAAAGAGCATGAAGGCTCAGGTATACGTTCCTACAGCAGACCGGTGGGTGTTTGGAGTTTCATTTCATACCTCTGTTTGCTTAATACCACCTCCTGCCCATTGACCCCTGGATACAGGCCTCCAGCCACAGATAAGCAGCTATAGATATTGGATGGACTTACTTTTCTGTTGTTTATCTGTTAGTTTTTGCCTCATTAGTTCATCCCTTTGTGTATTTTACTCTTCGCTCGTTTAGATTGTGCTAGACGTCATGCCTATGGTCCTCCCTGTCTGTACCTGTTAATTATTCTCCCTCCACCACCAGAGCCACCTGCAGGTAATCACCTCTTTTAGCCGTCTCCTCGTTTAGCCCCCAGCCTGCACCAGATTTCATCAACTATTTAAGCCTCGGTTTGTCTCGGTTTGGCTGGGTTCTGGTGTTGGTTACCTGTCTCCATGCCCGTTTTCTGGTTTCATGCCTTGGTCTCCTCATCCTGGCTCTGCATACGTCATTTTCATCAAAGCTTTTAGGTTTAGCATGCTGCTCCCTAGCTCTTGTTTGCAGTTTGGTCCTAAACTTCAAGACATGACAGAATGTCCCTTCGAATTTTATAGCTGCACTAAAATAAGATTTTTTTATTGCAGTTCTTATTTTAAACAGTGGATGTCACTACAGATAAATGTTCCCTTTATTAATAGCTGGCAGAATAACAATGTTCCTAATATATAATGAGGGTTGAACTTTAAAAATAAAACTTTCACATATTGCAAAAATTAGAAATATTCTGTCCAGGAGTGATGGTGAAAAACTAGTCCATGCATTTGTTACTTCAAGGCTGGACTATTGTAATTCTTACTATCAGGAAGTCCACAAAATGCAGTTCGAAGTCTTCAGCTGATCCAAAATGCTGCAGCAAGAGTTCTGTAGAAAATTTAACAAGAGGGATTATATTTCTCCAATTTTAGCTTCCCTTCATTGTCTTCCTGTTAAATCAAGAAAAGAATTAAAAATTCTCCTTCTCATGTATAAAGCCCTTAATAATCAAGCTCCATCATATATCAGAGCTCTGATTACCCCGTATGTTCCTAACAGAGCACTTCACTCTCAGACTGCAGGTCTGCTGGTGGTTCCTAGAGTCTCTAAAAGTAGAATGGGAGGCAGATCCTTTAGCTATCAGGCTCCTCTCCTGTGGAACCAACTCCCAGTTTTGCTCCGTGAGGCAGACACCCCGTCTACTTTTAAGACTAATCTTAGAACTTTCCTTTGTGACAAAGCTTATAGTCAGAGTGGCTCATGTTACCCTGAGCTACCTCTATAGTTATGCTGCTATAGGCTTAGGCTACTGGAGGACATCAGGGTCTATTTCTCTCACTCTGCTGAGTTCTCCTACTGCTCTCCAATTTCATTGTTTGTTTTAATTTCAGTTTTTAACTTTTTGTTCTCTCTCATTTTTCTCTTCATAGAAGGTACACCTGGTCTGGGGTTCTGTTAGCTGTGACATCATCAGGGGAGGCAGATCATCCTCTATTACCATCTAACATAGAAAGTACTCCTGGGTCAATGTGAGCTTCTGTGCTTTCTGTGTCTCTGCTCTGTCTTCTCTAACATAGAAAGTACTCCTGGGTCAATGTGAGCTTCTGTGCTTTCTGTGTCTCTGCTCTGTCTTCTCTAAGCCCCAGTGGGTGGAGGCAGATGAGCGTTCACACTGAGCCTGGTTCTGGTTCTGCTGGAGGTTCTCCTCCCTGTTAAAGGGGAGTTTCTTAGAGGTGTTTTATGAGTTTGTGAAAGATAACATATGGTTCAGTCAACTGTTACAGGGCATGCTGGGAGCAGTAAACAAGACTGAGGAAATATGCAAATAGTTGTTTTAAAAAGTGTTAGATTTTACTTTTTTACGGCAGTTATGCACTGGATGTCATGATTTAACTATTTAGTTGGCAGGAAGCCTAATTGTATAACTGTGGATCAGCAGCATAGAGAAGACCAGTCGTGTTAAAGGTTTGATATTGTATCTGATTGGTTGCATATTCAATATAACCAGAGAACAATTCAATTCAATTCAATTCAATTCAATTTTATTTATAATGCGCCAAATCATGAAACATGTCATCTCAAGGCACTTTACAAAGTCAAGTTCAATCATATTATACAGATTGGGTCAGATTATACAGATTGGTCAAAAATGTCCTATATAAGGAAACCAGTTGATTGCATCAAAGTCCCGACAAGCAGCATTCACTCCTGGGGAACTGTAGAGCCACAGGGAGAGTCGTCTGCATTGTACATGGCTTTGCTGCAATCCCTCATACTGAGCAAGCATGAAGCGACAGTGGGAAGAAAAACCACCCATTAACGGGAAAAAAAAGAAAAAGAAAAAAAAAAAAAGAAAAAAAAACGAGACTTGATTCCTCAGAAAGTCTATAAGTAATAATGACTTTGACAGATTATAGAGGAACAGAAGAAAGGGAAAAATCCACCATCATCATTTAAGAACAGTATATCTCTAACTATACTATATTTTTTTTATTATCTTTTGCATAAATCAGAGAGAAAAAAAACAAATCTCAACTATTTTAAGATTGTTAAACTTCAGTATAACCAAATGTTTTGAGAAACAGTGCATCATCATCATCATTTATTTTATTTAAAAAGATAGTTAAGGTATCTATCTGTAACTAATCTGTTTTTAACGTGTTGAAGATGTCCGTTTGCAACATGTTTGTGGGAAGCCTTTTTTAAACTTTTGCATAAATTAGAAAAAAAATAGATTTAAACTGTTTGGGGGTTGTTAAATTTCAATATAACCAGATGTGTTGATAATGTAATCATAATTAAACACTACATCTAAAGCCTTCATTGTAAACCTTGTTTCATGAAGATATAGAAACATTTTATTCATCAAATAAGCATGTTTTTTTTTTTTTCTTTTAAAATCGTTGTTTGTGAGGGTGGCATATTTCCTAGAAAAACAGTTTCTGGTGGTAGTGGGAGGGGGGTGTCCTTTTACTTTCCATGTTTGGTCCAGAGTTTCGCTGACAGTCACGGTCTCTGTTTTTTATGTCTCTATTTCTTTTCCACAAGATTCTGATCTTAATATTTTCAGGTATTAAAATATTACGTTAGTCATCTGCTTTTGTTGCCATGCATTCAGTCTGCACAGAAACACATCAGGCTGCTCTCGTGTTTTTGTTTGTTTTCTGCTGTGGTTCATCAACATGCATTACTTTTTCCTCGGAAAAGCAACAAAGCTTTTCAAACAGATATTTAGGTTAACCAAGAGATAAAAAGAGTAAGTGCAGGTTTGCTGTGAACGTGGATTCTGATACAATCTGGTGTGTGTCAGCTTCCTCCCTCCCTCAGGTTCTGGCTTCTGAATTTGTTTGGTGTAAAACTAAGCAATTTTAACCCAATGTCAGTTTTTGCATTTGGTGAATCTTTATTCCTGTTTACACTTTAGTTTGGAGTGAAAACAAAGGCTTGATTTTTCAAAAGGGTTTGACTAAAGATGATTTTTTAATTTTTTTTTATTTTAGTTTTGGTTCATTATTTTCCTTTAGGAAAGGTAAAATTAAAATTATGCAAAAATGTTACAAAATGTCTACAAAGTCATAGAATGTTACATTAATGTTACATTATATGGCTTTATTGGTGTATTGTACCCCTTTTCAGTACTTTCAAATTCGTCTGATCAGTTTAATTGATGGTAATCCCAGCACACATTTTTATAAATATTAAACAATATAAGCAAATACTGAGGTTGCTAAAAATGATGGCGCTGAATCTTTGAGCAGTCAAAGGACCCGCCCTGGCAAAAAGAAAGTACCACCCTTTGAAAATTTGAGGATTACACTTTTCTACATGTTGAAGACATGTAGTTTGATTCAATTTGCCAATTTTTTTATTATTATTTTGACCTCCTCCTGGTTAAACAACTGACAACAATGCACTAAAACAGTGATCCATAGGGCAGTTGTCCACTTTATGCTAACATTTGATTTCTAGTTAACACATAGAATACATGACCTGTCCAGGGTGTACCCCCCACCCTCCCCGCCTCTCGCCCAGTGAACGCCGCTGGAGATAGGCACCAGCAACCCCCGCGGCCCCATGAGGGATTAAGCGGTTTGGAAAATGGAAGCATGGATGGACATAGAATACATGTTTGTTGGGTTAAGTAGATGTTTTTCAGTAAACATTACATAAATGTCTGCGGCAGTTTTGTTTTAATCCGACGGTAGGAAAAATGTCTTTGGTTTGCCAAATGGCTGTGAAAACCATTAAAATGTTTAATTGTTTAATTTCAACAACTCTCAAGGGATTAGACGAATTTTGCACATTGTTTTCAGGTGAGGTGCAGAATTGAGCATTGAGGAATTCCTGTGGATAAAATTAAAATACAAACTTTAAGCTTGATCTGTCTTTAATCCCTCAGATTGCCTCACCAGCATCACTATGATCCCAAGCTGATAGCTGCACAAATTTGTTGTACAAAAAAGACAAAGCATGTTCATTGTAAAAAACAACAGAACCTACCATTAAATATTGATTTTTTTATTTTTTTTTTCAAAAGTAATGTTCACATATCATTGTCTAATGTAAGTCTGTATTTATCTTGGGGGGAAAAGATTAATTACAAGTGATCACTAAAAATGTAAAACCTTGTTTTACTCGTTAACCTAAATGTTAAGGTTAATTGTGGAAAACATTAGGAAGCCTCGTGATACCCTTTGGTTAAATTCCCTTTAGTCATCCGCTTCCCGTAGCCCTCCACCAGTCTCTGACATCGGTCTGAGTTCAGCTTGCTCTGCTCCTCACCTGCAGCTTTGAAATGTCTGACGGTCTCTTTGCACGCACAGTCACCTCACAGCAGCACAATGAGATCAAGATATGGGCTTTGGCTTGGCCCAGGACTTTCCATTTCTTATTTCTCAGCCAGTCTGTGGTGCGTTTAATTGTAGGTTTTGCATCGTTGTCACCTGGTTCTATGGTCAACTGTGTCTCTGACGGCATTTTGAGAGCACACTATGATGCACAGTAGGATTCACGGTGGGTTCTGGCCTGGTCCTTCTGGACCTGCTGCTGTGAAGATGCTCCAAACTATGACATTTTTAGCTCGATGCTTCACTGTTGGTGTGAGGTTCTTCTCTTGGGATGCTGATTAATTCAAAGAATTCTATTCCAGAAATCCTGATTTAGGACATTTTCTCTGGCAAACTGTACATTTTACAGAAAATGTCATGTTCCTTATCAGTTTCTATTGTTTATTTGTCTTATTAGATTTTTTTGCAGTATTACTCTAGTATATTTTAGATATTCAGATACCAAAAAATGGCTTGTGGAATGTCATATGATTATATGATACCCTTGTCCAGGGATGGGTTAGATTTCTTTAGGTTAACAGGGATCTGATGGACCATCACTCCGTGGAAACACAGATTGAGCAGCGATAAAGTTGCTCAGAAGTTGGACTTCTTGCATACATGCAGCTGGTAAAATAAATGTTGAACACGTCGACATTTTTGTAGGTCTCAATATTTCTAAATGGTGCGCAAACATATAAATTGCACCATATGTCAGTACACTGTAAAAAAAAAAAAAAGAAAAATTTAAAGGCACCAAACTTCAGGAATATTTTAAGTTTAGGACGTCAACATTTAAGTTTTGTTTTTGAGTTTGCAACACTTGGAATCCTGAATATTTCCAATTTATATGAAAGTAGCGTTGATGTACAAACTATGAATCTTTTATTTCTTAATTGAACAAAATCAGGCTTTTTAACCAGCCCTTATTGTCCTTCAGGGGAGAAATTTGTCATCTGCATTAAAACCCAGGGCCTTTTTTTTATTTCAGGGACAGTAAGAGTCTGGATTTTGAACCAGCAACCTTCTCTGTAACTGCTAATCCACCATCTAATGGTTACAAACCCTCTGGTAACTTAAGTATGAGTTTTGGTAACTTTATACTTAAATAGGAAGCAAATAATAAGTGATTGTACAGAAAGTACAACAACATTTAGCAGCATTTTTTATTAAGATTATAATAACACTCAGCTTCTAACTAAAAAATCAACTCCAAACGTTTTCATAACAAAAGCACATAAACTAGCAGAACTTTCACTGGTTGAAATAACCGACAACTTAAAGTACTGACAACTCACTCAGTAATGTTAAGGACTTTCTGAACTAACTTAAATTATTGTCCCTTTATGTCACTCTTGGTTTTTCTGGTTTTCACAACTGAAAAGAGTTTTTCAGCTCAAAAAGAAAAAAAGAAGTTGTTTTTTTACTGTGTAACAACTGAATCTGGTCAAAGCAAATTACTGGATAAGCATTAAGGGAATTAGCATTGAACATACGTACAGACACTTATTAAATATGTTGTGGATTTATTTATTTTTTAATGACATTTTCCAGACCTTTAAATGTTTTTTTCTCGGCTCCTCCTGGACGTCCTGACGATGCAGCAGAAGCTCAGAGAGGACAGAGCTTTGCTGCGGTAGCTCCAAGGTTTTGGATTCATGCCAGTGAACACCAGCCAGACTTCTTTAAAGCTCCTCTGAAAACTCTTTTTTCTTTGGCTTTTCACCCGACACAAGAGTCCATTTTATCCGTTAAAGTTGCTCCATGACATCTTTTCTGTGTCTTTTTGTATGTGTGTATTTAATACTTGTATATGACCTTTATTTGGTGTGTGGGCTGTTTTAAATAAATAAAGTTTACTTGACTCTAAGACAGCCCACATCATAATGTCCCCACCTGCAGACTTCACTGCTGGCATGGTGTGTTGAGGTAATATTCTTCCTCCAAACATGCTTTATGAACGACTACGTCCATGGAGGTCAGCTGTGGCCTCGGTCTGACCAGACTAATCCAAATTGTGTGCAGCAAACCTTAAAGCTTCATCTGTGGAGTTTTGCACAGTGAGTTTTCACACGCACCAGTGGAGTGGAGTGTGTGACCTCATTGTTTTCAATTTAAATGTTTAACCTGCTCTAAATTGCTTTTAGTAATCAGTAAAAGTGAACTGAAGAGATGGTGGATGCTCATCCCAGTCATCAAATAACTGAATCCACTGATGTCTCAGAGGTGAGGCTCTGTCTATTGTTTCCTTTACTCATAACAAATGATTAGACTATGATCTATTAGTCACTTACTTCCTGGTTTTAACCAGACCCACTCATCATATCTTCATGAGGAATCTAATCGGTTGTTTAATGAGTGGTTGCAGCTCTAATTATTAACAATGATCGTGTCACACTTTTAAAAGCATGCATAGTTTTGTTCTTTGTAAGCCTTGATCTTTGTATGTTCAAATCCGGTGACCTTTGCTCTGTTTTCTGCAGGACTTCTTTTAAAACCCTTGGGATTCTTGACCTGTTTGAAGGTCCGATTACGCCTCAGTGTCCTCACAGTTGGCACAACATTTTGTCCCAGGATTCCCTGATGGAAACCATCTTGACTAACAAAAAAAAAAAGGACAGACTGAATAGATCTTCTGGACTCTTATAAGTAGTTCTTCTACATGGTGGATTTTAATGGCAACAATCAAAGCTGGTCGCTCACATGCAAAAGAGGACCATCAGGCTACAGACCGATCCTTGGTGCTCTGATGGCCGCTTTTTTAACTCATGCTCGCCATAACAGCATTGTAAGAGGGCGATATTTGGACCTGGAGGCCTCCACCGCTGTTGAACGACGTCAGTGTCTCTTCACAAAAATTACTTCTTTTACTTTTCTCTCAAACCATCGTTCCTCTCTATCCAGGATGCGAAGAGCTTCATCTCTAAACGAGTGACCGCTGACCTGCAGATGAGTGCAAAGCACAGACTCCTGGCCTGATGATGGCCACCTTTTGTAAGGCTGAGTTCACCTATAACACATCAGACTGAAGAGGACCTTTGGAGAAGAAAAAAACAACAACAAAGAAGCACAGTCCAGGAGAGGAAGAAACTAACACGGGTACTGAGAACAGAGCAGGGGATTGTGGGATGCCGTCTGCAAGATCTGGACTTAATTTATGCAGAACGAGTCCAAAGAAGATCCAGACGCATCTCCGCTCACAGAACAGACAACCGGTATTTGATTTCAAGGAACTGAGCTTACAGTTGTGTTAATGGACATTCGGGACACCGTGACGTTATTGCCTGTGTTGTTTTATTGCATGGTTGTGATGCATGTGCATGCCTGGACTAACAGTAACCTTGGTGGTATTTCATTTATGTGGGGGGTAGCTTCCTCCTTAGTAGTTCTAGTGGGTAAATTGAGGTTGGCTGGTTTATACGTTTCTAACCAAGGTTGACTGTTAAATGATTCATTATTTCATTTAAGTGTGGTCTCAGGACATATCTGATAGCTTTGAGTTTACAATTCTGATTTCAAAATAAGAGTTTGGATTCATAAGGGACTGAGTATGTTTAGGTGCCTCTGAAGGCTATTTGGTGACATAATTTTAAGGTAATTATTCAAGACTAATTTTATTTTATTGTCCAATTGTTTCATTTGAAAAACTATTTTATTATTTCATTTACATTTACCAGTCTCTGAGCTAATAAAATATCATTGTTTATCCAAGGTGGTTTCCTATTCTAAGTTGTGGGGTGGGAAACATACACATATCACATTACCACACACTCCTATAGGCACATACCTCCAGTAACTCCTACTCTCCCTGGCAGTATTAATTAATACAGGATAGTAACTCTCATGTAAGTTCAGGCTCTTACACAGGCAATACACTGTTTGCCCCTCTCCCATCAGGTAAACGCTTCAGAAGCATCAAATCCAGAACTAATAAACTTATAAACAGCTTCTTTCCAGGAGCTGTGTGCCCTGATGAGGGACTGCAGTCCAACGCCTTTAAATCACCCCACAAACACCTTCATATGTTACATTCACCTTAATGTTACTGCGTACTGCTCACGATCATCTCTGAATATCTGAATGCACATTCCTGTAAACGAAGCCTCACTCATTATTGTTTAATAAGCATCTTACTACCTCGTTATCTGCTGTCTGTGACTTTCCCTGCCGACCTGTCCATGGTGTCCACCGCCTATCGTCCATTGACAGCTGGAGATAGGCACCAGCACCTCTCGAGACCCCAGCAGGGATAGAGGATAGACGTGTTAGAAAATGGATGGATGGATGGATGTGACTTTCCTGAAGGCTAAAAATAAAAATGTAACCCTTGTTCATTGCCTGTTTGTCAGTTCTTGCCTTCATTATGTGTAATGTGAACTGGAGTGGCCACACGGTGACAAATAAAAATACTCTGATTCTGAACCCGTCCAAAGGACCTACTCAATCTCTTTTTTATTTTGTATTTTCCTATTATTAATGAGATGCATCCAGACATCTTGGCTGACCCAAGCTACAGGTCTGCAGAACAGAATCCTCAGTTATTTTTGGCTCATAAATAAATACATATTTCCATTTGTGTGGGATGGATTAAAGACATACAGCTGATGCTGAGTAACAATCAGTGGTCAGGGGTCTTACTCAGAAATAACAGAGTGATGTACTGAGTTTCAAACTGGTGACCTGAGCGGCCTCTCCACGATGCAGACGCCCGACTCTCTAACCACCAGGACACCACTCCCACTTATCTAAACAGTTATGAGCAATCTGAAGCTAACTTTTCTTGTTGTAACTTGGGGGTAATAGCGACGTACGTCTTTATACTCAGGCATGGAGCTCTTGAGTGTTTCTGTGCCTTGCAGTGGAAACAGAAACCTCAGTGGCCGCTAAGTATGGCCGGAGGTCTTCTCCGCTCTTTGAAGCACTTCTGACCTCCTGCCTCCTCAGAAACCCGGTGGCACATAAAAACGAAAAGATGCGGTCTATTCGGTCTTTATGCATAAGAAAGTAAAATAAAAAAAGAAAATAAATGTAATAGTATAAGACAAATATGCAATCACATGCATCATATACACACACACACACACACACACACACACACACACACACATACAACATTCATGTACATGCTCCTAAAAAAATTATAAAATATGTACAGATATTGCACTTCTAATGGCATCTAGCAGTTTTCTAGTTTTATTGTGACTTTAGAGCCGTAAGGACTGTTCCTAAGGTGATTTGTCCTGTTTTTTTATTGCTCCGTATCTCCAGCCAAGCAGCAGATTTTATGGAAGGTGGATCTTTCTGAGTTTTCTCCACCTGACCTCCTGGTCAGATCATCTTCCAGCTCGACCCCCAGAAAGCTGAACACCCGTACCGTCTCCACACAAGCTGGATGTCAGTCTTGCTCTTTCTGAAGTCAACATCTTGGTTGAGGAGCAGGTTATTGACTCTGCCCCACCCCATCCCCGTATGCCAGCTCACCCTCCTTGCTCGAGATGAGTCCGACCACCGTTGTGTCATCTTTACGATGCTGTTGCTGTGGTGGGCGGGGACACAGTCATATGTGTAGAGGGTGCAGAGGAGCGGGCTGAGCACACAGCCCTGTGGCATCCCGGTGTCTAGAAGCAGTGGAGGTGTGGGGACCCAGCCTGAAGCTCTGGGAGCCACCTAACAAGAAGTTCAGTACCCAGCTGCAGGTGAGTGACAGGATTCCCGGATCCGTCGGTTTGGACACCAGTCGCTGAGGGAGGATGGCATTAAACGCACAATGCTCAGTGCTGCCCTTTTTTGGTGTCATCTTCCTTCTTTAACAAGAAAGTGATCACTTCTTGGACAGTTTTCTTCACTTTTCCACATTTCTAAAATGCAGAGAAACTCTAGAGTCGACAGTCCAGGTATGTGAGGTGTTGTAATGAAGCCAGTGATTGGTTGCATTAGGTCTACCTGGGAGCGCACCTTAGCTAATGCATGCTCTTCTAAAGATTTCTGTTCACCACATTGAATAATTTCAGCACTACGGTTGTTGCTTAAAGTGGGATTTTGTGTTGAATTTGAATAAAATCCTTAGAATATATATTTCATTATTTAAACAAATTGTCCTTTTGTAATCTTTGTAATTTTGCCAGTAAACCTAATTTGCAGTAAGGGCTGAGTAATTTTAAGTGAACCGATGCTTATAAATATATGTGGGCTGGATTAATAATAAATTATACCATTAATTATAGTATTGGCTTCCTGTATTTCTGACGTTTCATTTTCTGTGAATGATAATAAACTGTAGCACTGATATGTATACAGAAGTGTTCTTGTTTTATTCAACAATAGGAATCCCTAAAACTTGATTGGTGTTAACTTTGATAGAAATCCAACTTAGCGATTCTTACATGATCAGAAACTAATCCAAAGTTGACTGCGTGTGAGAACACGGCAGTGGGAATGAAATCATTTCTTCTGGTTGCTTCAGTCTGAGTTTGTCGGGCGACCTCTCCAGGGTGCATCCTGCCTCTCACCCAGTGACCCTGTCAGAACAGGCGGGTCCGGCAGTGGATGGGTCACACGGGCGCGTCACATTCTTTCATTCACACAACGAATAACACGGCCCCAACGGAAGAAATGTAGAAATCAAAACGCCGTTAAGCGACTTGTTGAGTTGAATGAGCTACAAAAGACGTGAACATATAGTTGAATATCTGGAAAATAGCAAAGAGAGACAAAAATCCCTCCCTTACACTAACATACCCAAAAACCAAATCAAAAGGGTAAAAAAAAAAGCCCCGTCACTTCCTGTGAAGATGTCAATTGATGTTCAAACCTCAGAAAGACTCATTCACACTCTGAGACATCAGCAGCACCACAGCTCTGAGGTAATAGCACTTTCCTCCATGCCGTAACAGCCGCTCATTCACTTTTTAACAAACGTTTCTCATTTTATCTTCCCGTTGCAGCGCCTCAAATTTTATCCTTCGATCTGCAGATAAAATCCTGTTTTAATGTGTTCGTATTTAAAATAGTTAAAGACGAGAGATAATAATAGTGTGTCTTTGATGCTGACAGAGTGATGCTGATGATCCAGTAAGCCATGACAAGACGCCGGCTCCTGTTTGTGCTCTGGTGCTCCAGCATCCTGGCAGCGGTCCGCAGCTTCACAGGTACCGTTCTAATTCCTTTTAAACTTATAACTTTAAGTGGAGCTCCCTTTGTGGGCTCACATGATGACTGCTTCAGTTTGTTTTTTTCCTCATCGCAGGATTATTTGAACAGATGAATGAGTTAGATAACCTTTGTGTTACACATTCAAGTCATCAACCACAGGAAAAGTACTCATAGGAAATGTTAAAGCGCTAAAATGCCAAAGAAATCATGTTGTCTTGTTTTATATCACCTGCCTGTAATCATGTTTGTTCCTTTTTTACGTTTTAAGTCCCATCTGGTTTTGATTTGAATCAATGATTCACTGAAGTACAGTTTCATGGTAATTTACACCTGAACACATATGATCTATAATTATGACTGCTGAGTTAGCTGTCACACTCAAAAGGTTAATATTATACAATATTTTCCATTTATCAGAGGTATAGTGCTGTGGAAAGGTTTAAAACCACCTTCATTTTAGGTTTTGCTTCTAAGCAGCCAGATGTTGTTGTTATTGGCGGCTTTTGTGACATTTGCCAGTTTAGTCCTTATGATTAAAGGACTAATTAGAGCTGAAACCGGACCCAATGTTCATATTCTCCTTCAGTTGGTCATCTACTGCTTGTCGTGTTTTCAGCTTTTTAAAGTATGTGTCTATCTGTGGTCAATTAGGTATTTTAAGATAAGATAAGATAGGCTTTATTGATCTCACATTGGAGAAATTCACTTGTCACATCGGCTCAATAGTCAATCAATAGTCAGAAGAAGGTGCCAAAAGTAGGAAAAGGTGCATCAATTATTTTCCATCTTTTCAGTTCAATCTTTGGCAAAGATTGAACTGAAGAGATGGAAACGTTTGTGGTTGGTTCCCTGAATGAAAGTGCCTAAAGATGTAATTTGAAATGTTTTTTTTTTTCTGTAGTGTTCTGATTCAGCTTATTTTCATCCTTTGACTTTAGGGAGCTTTTCATGCACTGAATGATACACAGATTACAGTTAGGTCACTCAGCACTAATAACAAAAAATCCTTCCTTTGAAAAAGGTCATAGAAGTGGACTAAAAATGAGTGAAAATAGCCGTCAAATTACCTTTAGTTTAAAACCTTTTCAACGGAACGCTGGAAAGTCTGGCTGCTTGGAGAGAATGTGTGAAAAAACACAAATCACTGATTCTGTTTAAGCTTTTAAATGTTTCCATGGGCATCTGGGTTGTTTAGAAGAACTTACTCAAGGATTAATTCTCACATACCTCTTTTAAAACAATTAATTTGGCGAATAATTTCCTAGAAAGGACAAATCCCCAGCAGAACAGCTGTTTTTAAACTGTACTTCAGTTTAATCCAGTTCTTTTTTACTTTGACACCTAAACTGAAGTTTATTATTGTGTGAATCCCGTTCGCAGAGCATGATTCAGTGTTTTCTTCCTAATTCTGCTTGTTCAGTTAGCGGGCATCTGTGTGTGAGCGACTTCTTCATGGGCATAACCTGTGTGATGAACATCAGCGGCGTTCCTGTGGTCGGGTCCAACAACCTCAGCCTGAAGTTCAGGTATCTGCACGTTCAACCCAATTCTTTGGTCGGATTAACAGGCTGGACCGATCCTAATGTAACCTGTGTTTTTAAAGGGATGAATCAAAAAAGAACACCAAAAATGTCTCCTGTCCAGTTGTGGCGACTGACGAGGGTTTCCTCTGTCACTGTAAAGTTTCCGATTTGTATTTATCGGACATGAATTTTTTTATGATTGAGCTTTGTCACGAGTCCGCCTGCCAAGTTGTCCAACATAAGTTTTATCCAGTTGATAACAGTAAGTCTACACTATTTTTTATATTCCTCACATTTCTTCTGTCTCGTTTAATGAAAACACATTTTAAACAGATAGATTAGAGAATGATAAATTCTAACTGAGACTACTTTTTACAAACAGTCAAGCTGACGCCGCCGCCTGAACTGGAGCTCATACGTTCAACAGACTATGTCAACATTACTTGTAAAAGTGAAAGATATAAAACACACTTGTACTTTCCGTACTTACTCAACTATGAACTCTTGATTCAAGAATCCACCGGCAGCTGGAACAGAGTAAGACCCAGTAAAACGAGCAAGCATGCCTGGATTATTCACAACCGCAGTGCGTTAACTCTCAGCGTTCCCGTTTGTGTCTTTCCTCAGACTTTTTACCTCAGCTCATCCAGATATGTCGAACCGATCGACACATCGCAACTCAAACCAAACACAGAGTACTGTGTCAAAGCCAAATTCAAAGTTTATCAGGAAAACGTCTGGGATTCTTTTTGGAGTGAATGGAGTGATGTAAAATGTTGGACAACTGAACAAAAGGAGGTAGAAGAAAACGAAGGTAAAGTGCTGTTTTTTTCCACCAGAAATAAATGTTTCTTATGCCTGCAGGCAAAATATGGCAAACAAGAAACTGAGAACGAATTATTTTTGTTTTACATGTTTTAAAAAGACGTTTTTTCTGTTTTGCATTTTAAAGAAGGCTTTATTCCTCGTGAAACGTGCGTCAGTCTGTGTTATCAGAGGGAAGTATGAATGTCAGATGTTTCCCCCTCTGCTTACACAGAACAGTGCAGATAATTTAGGGACGCCAGCTACCTCATGTACTTTCATATCTCTGCAGCATGACTCACTAACTATGCTTATTTCACGCACCTTCTCAGAAAAAGAAGATATTGCATTCCTCTTACTCAAATCCCTGGGCCCTGTGTGTGTAACTGCTGGAGTCCTGTTATTCATATTCTACAACCCCGCAACAAGGTAAAGCAGTCGCTGGTCCCGGGAGCTGCCTCTCACAACATTCATTGCCTTGGAAGATTGGTCTAAATTGTATGACCTTCTGTGACAGAATGAAGATAAAAACTCTGGCCCACACACCAACACCTGCCCCTTTCTTTAAGCCCCTGTTTCAGCAACACGACGGAAATCTCCAGGTGAGATCTTCGTACGATTTACTTCTTCAGTTGCCGTTCTAATGCTGCAAACAGAGATCTTTTTTTACTGTAAATGTGAACACTAACACCTTTTTCTGCTCATCTGAACTCTAGGATCTTTGCTTTCCACAAACCTCTTGCAGGTTTGTGGAAACCTGCGAGAAGTTTCATTTTAAAAAGATTTTCTCTCCGCCAAGATGTTTGTTTCCGATAAGAAATCAGGAACAAACATTTGTTCCTTTTTGTTTAAATAGCAAAAAAACTCAGTTTTTATTTATGTTTCCATAATTATAGGAAACATCTTTACTGACATCAGAGCAATCAGATGCTTCCCATAATTGCTCAGCAGCTTTTTGCTCGTCTGAAATGACTCAGCCTTGATAAGATTCGGGTCTTTGAGGCTGAGATTGTCATCTGACCGATCTTTAGTTCCCTCCACATATCAGATTCCAGTCAGGACTCTAGCTGGGCTGGCCGGAAACATTAACATTACTTCTAGTCAGCAGAAAGTGAAAAGATTGCTTCAAATCTCAAAATGCCATGGGGGATGATGAATACATTTGGCCTGGAATGATATATCAGTAGCATGAACAATTTCAGTAAATGCTCTTTCTTTACTAAAGAAAAGGCAATCAACTCTTGGTTTTATCAAATGATTCAGAAATGCATGAAAACTGAACATGTTTTTATCAAAAATGAGATATGATGATGATGATTACCTTTAAAATTAAAGCTCTGTTTGGGCTACACATCTCTGTGTAAAGTAAACACTTTATTTTATAAAAACGTGTTTTTATCGTCAGTACAAGGTTAGACTTTGGAGGCTCAGATGAACAGAACAATCTTCATCACTTAAAGCCCCCCCACCTCCCTCCATGAGCTAAGCCTCCTCGTCATACTCACCTGTTTTTTGTTGTCACTCACCTGTCTTCTGTTGAATCTGTAGGAGTGGCTTTCACCTCGTGGGAAGTGCGTCCTGACATACAAAACTGAGGAGAACCTGATAGCTGATGCTGTGACTGTTGTGCCAAAGTCCTTCTCAAAGGATTTAGAGGAGACCCAAGTCTTCTTCAGCCCTCCGGCAACGCAGCTGGCCTTCTCTCTGAGCCACACCTCCTATGTCGGCTTACCGGGGATGGACAAGGCCCCCTCTCCCGTCCCTGGGCTCTGTCCAGGAGACACTCCGTACACTCAGCTCCCCTGTTCCATCTGGGGTTTCAGCGTCCAAGACATAGAGGTTGTCCCCTCCGACCCTAAAGAGTTCCTGGAAATCAGCCATTCCGATTCTGGCTGCGAGGACCTGACCCAGAGCCCGGAGTGCAGTTTACCATGCAGTCCCGTCGACGAGATCCCGACACCCATCCACTGCACCGATTACTGCATCCTCAATAAGACAGCCGAGGGAGTCGTGCCTGTTTTGCTGTCCAAGGAACGTGCCGGAGACGCTGCGTCCGGCTCTCTGAAGTCAGAGGGATGAGAAGTTCTCCTTTTTATTCGTTCAGAGGAAGATGGCGTTCATCTGCACTGCTCAGTGGCTCAGTGCAAGTAAACAACCTTCCACGTTTTTTGTCCCTGTGGTTTATCAGTCGGCATGTTAGAGGTTGAATTACTTTATTAAACCAATTAATGCAAAGCGATTGTCAGTTTGCAGTAGAACTACAGGGTGTCTACAGAGAAACGCCCTTACGCACTTCGGGAAGCATCCGCGATGTGAGATGCAGAGAGTTTTAACATGAAAACGTGTAGGTTTTGTTTGTGCTTGGCAACAGATTGCTTTTGTTTCTGCATGTTGTTTTACTACAGCTAAAGATAAAGAAATAACCATTAAAGGGATGAAACGCTTTCCCCACTATTATCACATGCCTCTTAGTTAACGACAGCTTTCTGTGTGATTTGATGTTTTGAGATGCATTATTGTCATTGTCTTTTAGCCATCTCTGAAAGGAGACACTTATGTGTGCCATCCAATGCTTTTGTTGAGTTAACAGTTTGATCCAGTTTCAGACCAGAAGACTCAACAACTTAATCTTCAAATGAAGAAATATGTTAGAATTTCTGTCTGTTGCAAAACAAAAAAGGACAAAGAAAGCAAGAAAAACTATTTCTGTCTGTCTTAAATTTTACATAAAATGGGTGTGATATGATGGTGTACTGAAGAAATTTTCTGGTGCTTCATGTTTAACATCTAAATTAAGACACAAAAAACTTTTCTTCAATTTATTTTTGAATGTTTTTGCACTAATTCCTTGTCTGCACAAATCACCTGTTTAAAGGGAGATGTAATATTTTCTTACCCTCTTACTGTTTACAACAGAAAAAGAAGGATGACGTGTGGATGAAATTATAAGATGGCGTGGCAATACTCCATATGTCCTCATTATGCAAATTGTATTGTATCAAATAATAGCCTAATAATCAATAAAGTATGTAAAACATCTTCATTTTGATGCAGGCTTCTGTTCTGAGCATGCTCCAGGTGGAGTTAGAGAGCAGAAGAAATGTCAAGCAGAGCCAGAATGGACCACCTGTTTGAAGGTGATGAGGGCAGAAACCCTTCATTCAAGCCAGCTTCACACTGACTACGTCCTTTCGTTGCAAAACGGGCTGCGCAACAGTCCAAACAGGATCCGTTCATGCATCCAGACAGCCCTGCCTCGCTCCCTCCTTTATGTTTGGTGCCCATCTGTCAAATGTAATTTGGTAGAAGTTGCTAATCTATCACAGCACAACATTGAGACACACAGTAAAGGGCATTTCAGAAAGACTGTTTAACTTAACAGTCATGTTTTTGGATAGTGGGAGAAAGCCTGGGTACCCACACAGAACCTACACGTGCACAAGGCAAGGCAAGGCAAATTTATTTATATAGCACAATTCAATACAGAGACAATGCAAAGTGCTTTACATGATTAAAATATAGGAATAAAAGCAAGTAGGGATAGAATGTAGAAACAAAAAAAAAGAACATTTAAAAACAGTAAAACAGTTTAACTTGAACATTCAAGGGCAATTTTAAACAAATCTGTTTTTAATCTCGATTTAAAGGAACTCAGGCTTTCCGCACTTTTAAAGTTTTCTGGAAGTTTGTTCCAGATAAGTGGAGCATAGGAACTAAATGCTGCTTCTCCGTGTTTGGTTCTGGTTCTAGGTATGCAGAGAAGGCTGGAGCTAGAGGACCTGAGTGGTCTGGAGGGTTTATACGCTGATAACAAGTCTGTGATGTATTTAGGTGCTAAGCCATTTAGGGATTTATAGACTAACAGAAGTATTTTAAAGTCTATTCTCTGAGAAATAGGGAGCCAGTATAATGACACAAGGAGAACATTCAGAAAGAACCCCGGTCGGGATTTGAACCTGGGTCCTTCATTGCTGCAAGGAAACATCAGTGCCAACCATTCTGTGCACACCTGACTAATTATAATCATGTTGATTTTTGATGAGTCAACGCCTATCCACTAACTCTATTAAAAAGTACTTAAAGTTTACCAGGTATGGGTAATAAGACTTAAACACCAACATAATCCCCAAAGAGCTATAAGCTGAAAATGTGGCATGCAAGATTTTCAGATCCCCTTTTTCTGATCTCTGTAGATTTTAATCGTGTCTCACTGCTCTCCATAAAAAGTCTCCCCACCATTACCCAGTATATTACCTGCTGCACCAGAGCAAACAGACAAAACAAAAAAACCTTGCTGGAATTAATGTACGCCAACACTATGGAGGCATACAGCTCATCACCTCTCCCTCCTCTGGGCAGCTCAGTCAGATCACAACCTGGTTCACCTCCAGCATGTTTATAAACCCCTTGTACACAGACAGCCAGCTTCTAGAGTCACAGTAGAGCTGGTATGAGGTGACAGAAGGAAATGTGAGGGAGAGTTTCAGCTCCACTGTGTGTGCAGAGCTCCATGCTCCTCATAGGGTTGGCCTATGCAAGGATCTGGTCTTTGTAAACATTCAGCTGCAGCCCTGCACCATTCCTGTGTTTTTGCTAACCCTGCATTAAATATTTTTTAATGCTCAACTAGTAGGAACGGAATTCCTACTTTTTTCTTCTCTAATGGTCAGCTTCAGTCTGGCTCCACCATAACCTGTGTTATTATAAGCCACATTAGCCTCCAATACTTTTAAACCTAAATGGCGGAGCAATGGAGAGGGCTGCACTGATTCCTTTTTTTGTCTCTTTTATCAGCCATCTGCTTATTAACATTTTCCTGCATTGATTGGTAGCGCCGTAGAATGCAGCAAAAGGGCATCTCGCCGGGGAATCTCAGACCGACAGGACTCCGTTATTGGGCTGTTCATGTCCATATAGCCAATAAGCTAACAGAAAGCGCTAGCTCGTGTCATCCAGGAGGTTTACTACTTCACTGTTGCAGATAGAGTCGTTTTGCTGACCTTTTAATGTTGCTTGTAGCATTGTACTCAGTTGCACGTTTTCTAAATTATGATATTTTTTAACAATTAATTATCTTTTTTCTTGGGTTGAAAATTTCACCTTAATGCACATTCTCTTATTTTAAGTTTCTGTTTAAAATTTTTACCTTTGTGTGTACCCGCATGCTTCCACTTACATTTCACTTTTCTGTTGGAACATGTGAGTTTCCTCACATTGGGACAATAAAGCACACTTCTGTTCTATTCTATTCTATTCTATTCTATTCTATTCTATTCTATTCTATTCTATTCTATTCTATTCCCTACAAGAGAAGATGAGGTAAATGATGATGCATCTCTATGATGTAACAAGTCTTTGTTGGTCTTTAATTTTGCTATTTTGAGACACTATTCCTCTGATTCAGATAGTTTTTAGGGGCCAGCTGGCCATTTTCCTAATTGTTTTAAGCATGGAGGCAAATTTACAATCATGGTGATGTACAAGCTTTGAAGATTAGAATACAAACATTGGAAGGAAAGTGAAAGTAGGGGGAAGCTTCTGGGTGTGAACGGGTGCAGTATACCGTTGCCACAGGAAGAACTTTCATGATCAGATTCAGCCAAAACAAAGACAGTTAACAGACATGAGAATCAGGTAGGAAACCAGTTTACACTGAAATACTGTGGTACGACCTACAGTGGCTATGAAACATTATTCCCTCCCCCTTGGCTTTATTCATCTTTCTTTGCTTCACAACCTGGAATTAAAATTAATGGGTTGAGGGTTTGCACCACTTCATATACAGAACATACCTACAACTTTATAGACGTATTATGGCAAAAAAAATAACAGAAAACGTTACTTTGTGTGCATAATTATCCACCCCCTAAAGTCAGTGCTTTGTAGAGCCAATTCTTCAACAATTACAGCTCCTAGCAGCGTTGGATCGGTCTCTATGCGACATGATCCTGGGGCGTTTGTTTATTTTTACCTTGTGGATTTAGTTAGTGGTTTCTGTTCGTTCCTTTTTGAATAATTTTTAGTATTATTGTCATATTTCTTCCCTTCTGTCTGCCTTGTCTTCCTTCTCTGTTTCATCTACACCTTCATTGCCTTCACCTGCCCCCCTCCCCCCTCCCCCACCCCCCACACCCCATGCTTTTTCTCAATGCTCTTCCTCTCTTTATAAACTGCCCGGTCATTCTCTCCATTTGTCGGATCATATGTTATTCTGCCTCACATTTTTGTCTCTCAGCTCCAGTTACCTGATCCACATTTTTGTTCCCAGTGTAGCCTTCCTGCCTGTAGGTCCATTTGTTTCAATAAAGCTCATAGATAATCATGCGGCTCCCAAGCTCTTGTCCACACGTTGGTCCGACACCTGCCTCAGAAAACACGACACTGTGAGTCGTCCACATCTGGCCTCTGGGATTTTTGCCATTCCTCGAAGCCAAGCTGCTCCAGATCCTTCATGTTGCACGGTTTTAACTTCTGAACAGCGATCTTCAAGTCTAACCACAGATTCTCAATTGGATTGAGGTCTGCACTTTGACTAGGCCATTTCAACACATTTAAGTGTTTCCAATTAAGCCTGCTGAGTGTTGCTTCAACAGTATGATTCAGGTCATTGTCCTGGGTCACCCCCACAGCATGATGCTGTGGAGCTCTACAACTCCTTCAGGGTTGCCTTTGGTTTTAATGCTGCCTCCCTGATTTATACTCTCCTGGCCCCGTCTGGGAGTTCTGGTGGGTTGCCATCTCTCGGCAGGTTTCTGCGGTACCATGTACTTTGCATTTGAAGATGATGGATGTGATGGTGCTTGGGCAGAATGTCATAGATTTGGATTTTTTTTTTATAACCCCACCCTGACTTATACCTGTCAACAATGTTGTCCCTGACTTGTCTGGCCAACTAGTCTTCATGATGTGATGCCTCCTACTTTTCTGAAAGTCCTCTGGGGCCTTTCAGAAAAGGTGTGTTCATACTGACACTCAGACTGCACACAGGTGGACTTTGTTGCACTTATTATGGGATTTTTGAAGGTCACTAGGGCTTCATAGCAAAGGGGGTGGATACATATACACATGCCAATCTTCAGTTGTTTTAGTTTTTTATTATTTTTTTTACAATCTACTTTTCATTTTATATCCACCAACACTTAGACTATGTTGTGTAGATATATCCCATAAAACAAGATTTACACACATTCACATTACACGTTGGAATGTAACAAAATATTAGAAACCCAAAGGGGGTGAATACTTTTGCGTAGCACTGTATAAAACCACAGTTGGGGATCTAAAAGAGCGAAAGGTGGGCGTGAAGTCCCGCGACTCATTTTTCTGCTGATTTATCTGTTCATCAGGTAGCACCCACGTAAGTTTCCCTAACATGTGGCGCAGTGCAGGCTTTTCCCCACCAACATGCCCCCCCACCCCCACCCCCCCCAACATGTTTCAAGGAGAATCATGGAGATGCAGCACGCATCACTGGATAAAGACAAACATTGCATTGGAAACATGTTGGGGGTTCAATATTTCCCATCTGAAAGGTTAGCTTATAATGCATTACAGATGAAAGCTCAGCAAATGAGCGCTGCTCAGTATGTTGTGTCTCTGCAAGATAAAATCAGAACGACACTGCGTTCTCTACAGAGAATAACATTTTGACACAGAAGCAATCTGAAGATTATCAGTCCCCTAATTTCTGTCCCCAAGTACAGTCAAATTTCCGATTGAGTCTTCAGGTGGTACCATGTCCCGCCCACACAGATTCAGCTTTTAGTCACACATGGCTGAAAGATGATGAGTATGCCCGATCACGTTTACCAGAGAGTAATCTGAGGGAGGAGGAGGGGGGGGGGGGGGTTCAGTGGTAAGGGGTGGCGCTCTGCCAAACCTCACAACTGCATTAATGGAGCACAGTCAGAGTTGTTGCATTGGAGGCGTGGCACATCCATCAGCTATAAATGTTTACATAGCAGTTCATTTTTAAATTGGTCCATCAGGCAGACACCCTGTCTTCTTTTAAGACCAGGCTTAAAACTTTCCTTTGTGATAAAACTTCTAGTTAGAGTGGCTCATGTTACCCTGAGCAACCTCTGTAGTTATGCTGCTATAGGCTTATGCGGCTGGAGGACATCAGGGTCTATTTCTCTCACTCTGCTGAGTTCTCCTACTGCTCTCCAATCTGCATTGTTTGTTGTTATTACTTCATAGAAGGTACACCTAGCTGTGACATCATCAGGGGAGGCAGATCATCCACTATTACCATCTAACATAGAAAGTACTCCTGGGTCAATGTGAGCTTCTGAGCTTTCTGTGTCTCTGCTCTGTCTTCTCTAAGCCCCAGTGGGTGGAGGCAGATGAGCGTTCACACTGAGCCTGGTTCTGGTTCTGCTGGAGGTTCTCCTCCCTGTTAAAGGGGAGTTTTCCTCTCCACTGTCGCTTCATGCATGCTCAGTATGAGGGATTGCTGCAAAGCCATCAACAATGCAGATGACTGTCCACTGTGGCTCTACGCTCTTTCAGGAGGAGTGAATGCTGCTTGGAGAGACTTGATGCAACCTGCTGGGTTTCATTAGAGAGGAAACTTTTTGACTATATAAATAAATTTTGAATTGAATTGAAAGTTGGTTAAAAAGAATTGAAAGAAGATAAAGATGCTTACTCTAAATACACAGTCTACTTCTACAGGTGAAACACTTCTAAATAAAAACTTTCTGATTGTTCAATTTAGGAATTTGCTATAATTTAAAAGTTAACGGGGCTCTCTTGGGAGTGTGAAGGGTTTTAAAGGATTCAGCAGCCTTATTTGGATTTCTAACACAATTCAATTAAATTTTATTTACATAGAGCCAATTCACAACGTGTCATCACCTTTTATTAATTTGAGGGAAAACAACTTGACAGAGGAGAAACAATGGAAAAAGAAACGCTGTTTCCAAACATCCTCGTCTCTGTAGCTGACAATATGATGTTTGGTTGGTTCCCCACTTTGGATCAGTTTAGAACTGAATTAGACATGAAGTCAAAACCATTCTGATTCTAAAGTATAATTCCTAACTTTGCTCCAAGAGGAAATAGGGGAAACACAGATGTGCGTGATGAGCACCAGACCGCTGCCATAGAGTAAAACGCTTTACCTGAGGTCCAACTCGTAGCTGTTTCTAATCTCATGAAACCAGCCTGTGGTTCTGTGGACGTGCAAATCCCACAACTGTCTCTTCATTTGGCACACAGTTCAATGTCAGCACAATATCAGTCATTGTATCAGTCAGGTTTGGCTCATGGTGCAGTTTCTTCTGGTGCAGGACGTTGGATGTTCACATGGGAGATCGTCGCCATCAGACACGAACCTACGGGGGGAAACAGCCTCTTTTCTGCTGCAGGGACTTTCAGTCACAACTTTGTGAAAGACCTCAGCACGCTTCAGTACATGTTCACAGTAAAGTAAAAAGTAAAGTGAAGAAAACATGTTTTCCCTTTCGGTATCCGAGTGATTTGTAAAAGGAACAATACCATTCTGTCTTCTTTAGCCGTAGAAATGTTATCATGACTGACATTGTTTCCTCCTTCTATCGCCGCCATTATTAAGCACTTCACTTCATAAAACAAAGTATTCACTTTCAAGGTCTGACAAAATCATCCATCAATATTTAAAATTATGGTTCATTAATTTTTATTTAACCTTTATTTACACATGTAAGCCATTTAAGTACTTCACGTTTGACTATTTAAACTGTTTGAAACTCCCAGATTTGTACGTTAAGTAAAATATTGACTCATTGACCTTAATAAAGCTTTTAGCTTAGCCTCATCTCAGAGAGTCTTTCACATCTTCTTTCCATCAATCAGATAAACCAACTTGCTAATAACAACCCTGTTGGTTCACAGACTCCTTGTGTTTGTGAATCCTGAGTTGACACCAACATCTTTAAATAGACCTGCAAAAGGAAAGTTCTGTGGTTGAACTTCCCACGGCGTGTGAGTGCTTCCTTACAAGTAAACGACCTGCATGTTGTGAAACCATGAACCAAACCACATTTTCTTCTCTATTAGATGTTGAAACTCGGTGCTTAATGTGTGCCAACATTATGCCAATAAAGCAGAGTTAGGCAGTTGACTAATAAAAAAAAAGCTTGTGAAGAAGAGATACGATGGAGAGCTCCATCATTAACGATGATCTTGAAATAGAATCAACTGAGATGATTCGAGCATTTGATCAGGATGTCTCCTGGTTTCATCTCTTTGGTGACATCTGGCATTAAGACAGTAGACCCATCATTTCCTGGAGGGACTAACTACAATGTCTAACTTTTTGTTCTCCGTTATTTTCCTCTTCATAGAAGGTACACCTGGTCTGGCGTTCTGTTAGCTGTGACATCATCAGGGGAGGCAGATCATCCACTATTACCATCTAACATAGAAAGTACTCCTGGGTCAATGTGAGCTTCTGTGCTTTCTGTGTCTCTGCTCTGTCTTCTCTAAGCCCCAGTGGGTGGAGGCAGATGAGCGTTCACACTGAGCCTGGTTCTGGTTCTGCTGGAGGTTCTCCTCCCTGTTAAAGGGGAGTTTTCCTCTCCACTGTCGCTTCATGCATGCTCAGTATGAGGGATTGCTGCAAAGCCATCAACAATGCAGACGACTGTCCACTGTGGCTCTACGCTCTTTCAGGAGGAGTGAATGCTGCTTGGAGAGACTTGATGCAACCTGCTGGGTTTCCTTAGAGAGGAAACTTTCTCACCAACCTGGAGGATCTCATGGAACCTGACTTTGGAAAGAGCTTTGAGATGACGTGTTGTAAATAAGTTAATTGGCACAGGCAGTCAGATAATTGGATTGTGGTAATGTGTATACAGAGTCGTTCCTTTTTCTTTTTTTGAAAGTCTGTGTGTGGTGAGTGAGGCACTAGAGTGTGATGGTGTGAATGAGATGTATTTTATTTTATTTTTTGCCATGTTCGGGTCCGGTCTGCTCTATCTTTCAAGAACATCTCAAGTCTCCGCTAAGTGTGGAGGCCATCCCCCCACGTCCTGCCCCCTTTCTCTGGCTGGCGCCTTGGCCCGCTGGTGCATTGGCGGCACTCGGGTTTGGGTTCCCGGGTGGGTGCCGGCCCATTCCTGGTGGCTGCTACGCGGGGCCTGGCCCCCCAGGACTTAGCCAGGACTCCCGCCCCTGGGGCCTCGGGGCCTCAGGACCCATGGCCGGTGCCACTTCAGGGTAGCTGGCTGCGGCGGAGCCCACGGGCTCGCCCCCACGGCTCCTGGGGGCTTCAGCATTGCGGTGGCTGGGGATTTCCTTGGGGTCATCTCTACTCTTTCATTTGGGGGGGGGGGGGGGGGGGGGGAGGGGGAAAAATTTCCTGTGTTGGCCCCTCTTGGGCGCCCTGCTCTAGGGGCCCCTTTGGGAGTCCGGGGTTATGGGTCCCCTGACTCCTGCCTCTGTGCTCGGGGAAGGCGGGCCTTTGGTTCTTCACAATCACTATCAAGCTATTTCCTTCTGGATAAATTTCACATAAACTTGTGCACTTTCACAAACTCCCACAGGTGCTGGGTTCCAGGTACTAAGTGTTCACTTCTATACAGAAAGCCCGTAATTTATTTATTTATTTTTAAATTTTTTCACTTTCTTTTCTCAGGTATCACATTATTCATGTCAGCTTAAATAATAATACATATGATTTAGCAATGTTATCTATTGTATCTGTTACACTATGTCTGTTGGTTGTGCTGTTCTTTTTACATCTCTCTTTCCAGGTGATGAAGCAGACCGAAGACGTTTTATCGTTCTTTCTCTTTTATCTCTTCTTTCTTTCACCTCCTTCTCTTTCTTGTTTTTCTCTTCTTGTTCTTCTTTTACTCTCCTACTTTCCCATTGTAGTGTCCACATAATTTGAAATTCTCCCCGCAGGAATTACAATAAAACTATTTACATGCATAATTCAAGCGGAGCACTATGCCGAAAGCTGATTGCTCCACTTGTGAAAGTAAAATCTGTCGAGCACTATTTGGCATTGAGACATCAATTCCTATTGCCACATTGCTAGACAGGACACTGGAAATAAATATATAAATAAGATAAAAATAATTGGTGCTATATAAATAACACTGAATTGAATTGAATAGAAAAAGCTACGCCTTCCGGCCTGGGAAGGCTTGGGGATCGCTGAAGGAGGACCTGGAAGAGATGTTTCTGTTTCCTAGCTGGTCCTTGTTGCCTCTGCAGCCTGAGATCCAATGAACGATGGATGAATCATCAGACAGATCCTCATAAAAATCACAAATTTCCAAATCATTAAGTGTAGTTATACTTCTTACACGAAATGTCTCAATATTGTTTAGTTTCAATCTTCAGTAGGTTTGTGCATGTAGTTCTCCTTTTGGATTGAACCAAATAAAAAATCCTTTTCTAAACAATCCAACCACTGCGTACTTATTAAATATCAGTTTTTCTTTATTTTCTTCTTCAGAGGAACACATTTAGCGTGACCTTTTCACTGTTGTATTTTTTTTTTGTGAGTGGTTGCCTTTTCCTCTGTGGTAGTTCTGTTCATGTGAGACAAAAATCTCTATTCTATGACCTTTTGTACTTACCAGCTATCAGTGAGCAGATAAGGATTGTCAGAGTGCAACGGTTTCGTTCAGTGGGGACAAACTAGATACGTTGGCATCGAGCCATGTCCTTTGCTCTTTGCATTCAATCTGAATTCATTTTAAAATGATGTTTTTCAGAGAATTTCTACTAATGGATGTATCTAAAATACCTGATTGGCTGATTGTTAGTTATAAACTAATTAATTAACCTTACTTAAGTAGAAATGTTGGTTATTTTTACTTTTGTGGAGTAATTCTTTTTTAGCCTACTTTTACTTTTACTCCTGACATTTTCATGCAATTATCTGCACTTCCTACTCCTTACATTTTGGTCTCATTATGTTTATTTTATTTCAGCTTGTTTTCGTTCTTACTTGTCAATAAAAAAATAGATATTCAGATAAATAGTGTTTAACGTCAACAAGAACTTAAGAAGAAGAACAAAATGAAGGAGTAGAAAATGTTTAGGATAATTTTGTTATTTTCCTATTTTTCTATTAACTGCTAGGATTAATTGTTATTTTTGACAACACTGTCTACTGTATACAGACAGCCATACAAGGATAATTGTTATAAGAGTGTAACGCACTTATTTTCAAAAGTTTTTATTTTTAGTTTTGTTATCTTACATCTGTTGGCCTCATCAGTTCATGTAGCTACGCTTTGATGTTCATTTATATTCCAGTAAAAACAAGTAAACGCTTATTGATAATATGTCTCTGATGTTTGACTTTTGCACCAATACTTAGAGGCAACCAGACATCATAGTATCTGCTCCATGAAACCATGTTGATGCTCAGCAGTATTGCACCTATATGGACATTTAATTTATTAATATTAAATATATTAATAATATTTGCATTGCACTAAATGGTTTGTTTTCAATGGACATATATGTGGTTGAAACAGCTAATCCCAATTTTTTTTATATCTGGTACTTTTGTGCTTCAGCAAAAGGTTTGAGTTGATACTTCTATGTCTACAAAATTATTTTTAATCCCAACCATCTATGCTTCTACTTGAGTAATAGTTGTGAATACTTTTGACACCTCTATTTATATAGTGCCAATTTGTTGTTAATTGACGTTATACAAATATAATTGAATTGTGCAGCAATGCAGAAAGGTGGTGGAACTGCATGACTTCTATTGATACCAGCTGCAAGGTTACTGCAGTACTTGCTGGTATAAATCAACACAGTGCAGCAACTGTAGGGAATAAAATCAAATTTTGCTCTTAAGGAGACAGATTCTGTTTTCAGGCAAAGGAAGAAAAAAACATCAAATCAAACTGTCCATCATTTGCCATTCAGAAGGGCGGTTTTTGCTTCCTGCAGATGTTTACTTATGAGTAGAGGTGTAACAATACATACACATCGATTAAATAATTAACGTTCCAGTTACATCGTTGCAAAATGAAAATAACGATCCATATCGTCATGGTTTTTAAGATATGCCTTTATTTAGAAATTCTCAATGCGTAAGACTATAGTGAACCTGTGATCTATTATTATTATTAGTAGTAGTAGTAGTAGTAGTAGTAGTAGTAGCAGTAGTAGTAGTAGTAGTAGTAGTATTAGTAAAAAATAATACAATAATAAAATTAGAAGAATGGTGTTTTTGACTTAAATAGCTGTAAGCGCGCAGAAATAAAAGTCTCAAATCATATTTGGGTTGTTTTTGTCTTTCATGGTGAGTTGATAGCAATGCAACTAATCGTGTTAGATGGGCATCATATTGATCGCAGATTATTTTATTGAATTTAATTGGACTTGTATCTTGACAGACTTTGTGATGTTAATATCGTATTGGCATCCAAACCAATTGATACAACATCGTATCGGGATAAAACTGCTGATTTATAGCCCTACTTATGAGACACGCAAACAGATGTTCGCTCTGTTCACACAGTATTTATTTCAAGCTAAATGAATTCTAAATTGTACTGCTGTACTGCTCACAGTAATTTGTTTCTTACTTTACCAAAAGATATATCCCAATGTGAAACAATAAGCCAGCAATAAAAAGAGAGAACCATTGAACACACCTGAGACACAGCTATACTAATCTAAAGATTAAAATGGGTTTTGCAGATGTGTTATTGAGGCAGTGAGTTTATAATCAGAGTGGAATCAAGATGGCTGCACGCAGGGATAACCTCTTCCATCTAAGTGAGCTCGTAAAAAGCTTTCACATCCAATGAAATTGAGCACATTTTGTCATGTAACAACCACAAAGTTTAATTAATTTCACTGGGATTTCATGTTGAGGGGTGCACAGTGGTGCAGCTGGCAGCACTACTGCTAAGCAGAAAGAAGCTTGACTCCCAGCCTGGAGTGTTTCTGCATGGAGTTTGCATGTTTTCTCTGAAACTTTAACTGCTTCTCTCCAGAAATGCCCTCGTTTTAGCTCCATCCTTATTCCCATCCACTTTGACCACCTTTGCTGTTCTACAAAGAACAGGCCTCCCCTAGCATGATGCTGCCACCACCATGTCTCAGTCTGTTTTATCCTGCAGAACATAATGGTGAGAAGAACAAATGCAGAAACATCGTCATCCCAGATGTTGCTGGAGTCTGAAAAACTCAAACATAAAATCCCAGGACATTTCAAACCCAACAGGACCCTCAGATAGAGGCTGGTCCATCCTGAGGACAAAACCCCCAAACCTAAGATGAGCGGAGTGGTGTCTGCAGTTCAGTCAGTGAGGAATGTTCTGATCTTTATATTGGAGAAACCAAACAACCTCTCCACAGACACACGGCTCAACACGGGAGAGCTACCTCCTCAGGACAAGACTCTGCTGTCCACCTACACCTAAAGGACAAAGGACACTCTTTGAGGACCAACATGTTCACATTTTGGACAAAGAAGACAGATGGTTTGAAAGAGTGTGAAGGAAGCCGTCTACGTTAAGAGAAAAAAAAAACTTTAAACAGAGGAGGAGGACTCAGGTTTAAACTTTCAGAAACTTACAACACAGCAATAGGTTTGATTCCTTCCAATCCTCGCCTCCATGCAGGTGATCACAACATCTCCCCTGTAAGCCAGGCTAACAACGACCCTAACCAGTCCCCATTGCTAACGGGTGGACCAGTTTCAGTTTAATTTACATGTTATCTCAGTTTCAGTTTAATTTACATGTTATCTAAGCCTTAACAAGACCTTTTTGGGCAATAATATAAAGCTTGTAGCTCCACACTACTCCAGACATTTTGAATTGAGAAAGCTTTCTGGATGGGAAGCGAAACGTCTTCAAACTTGGGAAAAAAGTCCAGTTGTTTTGTTTTTTAACTTTTCTTTTAATTTCATCTTGCCGCTCTTTAGAAATGGATATGTGGAAGGCACAACCTATGACTGTTCTGTTGACAGATTCTCTGAGAAATGACGTTCTTGCCTGTTCTGTCTGTGTTTCATATAAACCCATACTTGCATAACACCTGTTATTTAAGGAAAGATTAAATTACTCACACCATTTGATTTCTGAATTACAACCATTCAGAAATCACCCCAATAAGGGGATTTCTGAATGGTTGCGCCACAGTTAAGTGTATCAGAGAGAAGGGGGCTGGTTACAAATACACATCCTGCATTACAAGTTGGCATTTACAAAAAAAAGTTTTGAAACCTAAGCAGCATTTTTCTTTCACCACATGAAAAATTCAAGAGGTGTGAATACCTTTGCAAGGCTGCAAGGAACTCAGAATTACTAACTTTACCTGTCGGGGCTAAACAGCTTTCCAGGTTTTCATCAATGTTTCTGAAGAACTTCTGAATATCTTTCAAAGTTTGCTTTTTCTTTGAACTTATCAGCTGAATTCTCTCGTTCATTTTTCTCCGTACTTGACTCACATGAAGCTGGGTTCTCTGGTATTTCCTTTTTTTAGACTCAACTAAAGAAGAGCGAATTCACGTGCCTAAAGAGGTCATGGTTTCAGTGTCTGCAGTGGTTTTGGCTGTGTGTTACTTTACTCTTTCTATGTTTTTCTCAAGTTTTTAGTGACTCTTCGGCGGTATTTACATGTGAGAAAGAATCTTACTCTACAGCTCAAACAGTGCATCTCGGGTGAGCCGCTCAGTTTCAGAGGCAAAGCGGTTAATGCCTAGTTTGACTGTGTGGCTGTTACAAACACAACGGGGCTTTTCAGGTTTTGACATCAACACTAAAACGTTTTCTCATGTCAATGTCAATGTCAATGTCAAATTTATTTATATAGCACTTTAAAACAGGCATAGAACTGCACCAAAGTTCTGTACAAGAGTGACAACAACACAAATGAATAAAAACAAAGTATCAAACACTACTTTAATTAAATGCCAAAGAATAAAAATAAGTTTTAAGAAGCAATTTAAAATGATCCAGGCTGTGGGCAGATCTAATTCGGAAAGGTAGATTGTTCCATAGAGAAGGAGCCACAGCAGAAAAAGCCCGATCTCCTTTCCTCTTAAGTCTGGTCCGAGGAACTGTTAGTAAAAGCTGATTATTAGAACGTAGGGTTCTGGACACGGGCTGAAATTTTAAAAGTTCCAGAAGATAAGGGGGAGCTAATCCATTTAAAGCTTTATAAGTTAATAAGAGAATCTTAAAATCTATTCGATAAAAAACAGGCAGCCAATGTAAAGAGGTCAGTATGGGCCTTATATGGTCACGCTTCCTGGTTCCTGTAAGAAGCCGAGCCGCTGCGTTCTGGATCATTTGAAGTCGCTGCATCTGTGATTTGTCCAGGCCTCTATATAATGAATTACAATAGTCCAAACGAGATGTGATGAAGGCATGGATAAGTCCTTCAAAGTCTTTTAAACAAAAATAAGATTTAACTTTAGCTAAAATACGCAGGTGATAAAAACTTGATCTGACGACAGATCAGATCAAATTTGAGCACGTACTTTAACCAAAAAGTGATCTCTGGCAGCTTATATTTATTTTATGCACATCAGATGATGACATGACAATCTGTGGCTCTTTGTTGCTGATGTTTGGAGCGAGCCCCAGCTGTCCCTGCTGTGAAGGAGAAACTGCTTCCACTAGGAAGTTAAGGTGTGAGATTACTTATAGTTTGATTATTCCCTCAGTTTATGTTCACATTTTGTTTCTGCATCTCTTGTCACAGCCTTCTGACACTCGGGCACCTTTATTCCTAACGCCTGATTCTCCCCTGGGTTCTTAGTGATCAGCTCACCTGTTGCTGATCACTGATGGCGCCTCCCAGCAGAACCAGAACTCCTCAGTCTGTTTTCAGCTTTGCAGCTTATTCGTTTATGATCCATCCATTTCCAAACCGCTTTATCCCTCATGGGGTCGTGGGGGTTGCTTGTGCCTATCTCCAGCGTTCACCGGGCGAGAGGCAGGGTTCACCCTGGACAGGTCGCCAGTCTGTCACAGGGCAACACAGAGAGACAAACAACCATTCACACTCACTCACACCTAAGGACAATTTGGAGAAGCCAATTAACCCAACAGTCATGTTTTTGGACTGTGGGAGGAAGCCGGAGTACCTGGAGAGAACCCACGCATGCACAGGGAGAACATGCAAACTCCATGCAGAAAGACCTAGGGGTGTACTCAAACCCAGGACCTTCTTGCTGCAAGGCAACAGCACTACCCACTGCGACACTGTGCAGCCCCTATGATTTCCTTCTTTATCATAATTTTTCCATTGTGTTGCTATGTTTTTAATTTGCTTTGAATATGGCTCTGAGCTACAGATTATTGTTTGCAAGTCAGAAATCAGACTGACATTGAGTTTGCAACGGGCTAAGAAAGTATTGTCCATGGGACAACTAAAATAGTTTCTTAGTCTGTACTTCATGCATCTATGTCAATATATTGCCTAAAGTGGACCAAACACTATTTGTTTAGTTGTTTTAGCTTCCTTCAGCATATTGAGAAGTCTAATTCAACCCGTCTAGGAGAAAAAAATACTTGGCAGTTAAACTCTGGAAGAAACAAGCAAAGAGTTTATAGATTTCTGTTGGTCTAATTATGTTTATTTTTGCATTGTTATCATTATATCCTGTCACTAATGCACTGAAAAATGTCTCATTGCGATTCAAATCTTTTCCAAGATCGACCTTGTCATTCAACAACAAAAACCACAAAATATATACAAATTATATCCAGCCTAAGAAAATTAACAATTAACTAAAGGGATCCGCATTTCAAATTCAGTCCTGAACTTTTCCTTCATAAAAACAGAATTTATAAATCTTTCAGGCCAGCTACAAAAGATAATCGTCTTAACTTTTTTGTTTTTTTGAGCAGATAAAAATATACTCTGTCATTCAGGTCTATAAAGATCTCACCAAGCTTCCAACCTTGGGTTTTGTGTACATTACATGTTTGTACAGCATAGAGTATGTTTTACGACAAAGAGGCCAAACACAACTCTTGCCCACAGAGGCCAATAAACTGAGGTGGCTAAAGTAGCAAAAGGTTGTACTCAATGTTGATGGTGAAGATTCTAAGTCATCCAGGTCATGAGCATTCCAAAAAAAAGTTAAAAAACAAAACAACTATACTTTTTTTCCATAGGTACTCAATATTGAAACTCGATCTTATTACTTTTCTATAATTTTGCTCAAGTAGAATTAAAATAAGTCTTAAAAAAAAATGTGAAAATGTATTTGGTTAAAAAGCCTATCAGTACTCAGTAACTGGTGGATCTGAACATTTGATTTAATCTGTTAATATTATGTCATCAAGGAGAAAAATATAAAGCTGTGTACAAATTATCTTATTTTCAAGAATTACATGAAAAAGATAAATAACATCATTTTAGGATAACAAATTCAAGAAGAAGAATGTCCAAATTGACTTTTGTCACAACGTAAAGCATCTGATACCAATACTTAAGTAATAAGTAAGTAATAAATATGTTTCAGAACCACTAAGTACCTTCAGTGACATTATATGCTGCTTGCTGTATATTCACTTGACCTCTAATTGGCACAGCAGGCTCAGCAGAGAGAAAACAACATTAAAACAATGAAACTCGAGCAAAATCAAGAAGTCTCACTTTAACCTAAACTGTTAGTGTCCTTGTCTGGTGCATTTTTGGTTAAACTTGCATGTTCTTCATTTAGTGAAGTAATTGAAGGTGGTGGAGTGGTGGTAATTGTTCTCCAGTAACAGCAGTGTTATTTCAAACTAATATAAGTACAAGTAAACGTTGCCCGTTGATGGAGTGTCGACTTGTCCAGGGTATCCCGCCTCTTCCTGGTGATGCCTGGAGAGAAGCACCAGCCCTCCGTGCATTCCCAGCTCATATTCACTGTCCTGCAACGTTCAGAAATAATGCAACTTAATCAGTTTTATACAGGAACAGAAAAAAAACTACGATTTTAAAATATTCTTGGAGCAGAAGTCAAATAAAAGGGTTTCAAAATTAAAACTCCGCGACCCTGCATGGGTAAGTGAGTATAGACAATGGATGGATGGATGGATGATCAAATGAAGATGGATGGATGGATGGATGGATGGATGATCAAATGAAGATGGATGGATGGATGGATGGATGGATGGATGGATGGATGGATGGATGGATGGATGGATGGATGGATGGATGGATGGATGGATGATCAAATGAAGATGGATGGATGGTAGTATAACTACTAGAAGTAGTGGCTATAACACATAAGCTTTAGACATGCAATAGATTTGAATTTCAAAAAAGTTTCTTTCTTATTGTAAGGGAGACTGGAATCTCTCAGAAGATAATAAAAAAATATTTGGTTTTATTTCCATTTTAATAAAATATGGCAATCTCAGTAATCTAGATCAAAAAACACTTATTTGACATTACAGGGGTAAAACCCCTAAATGCCAAGCAGGTATTTTCCTTCATTTGTGGCTGATGAGCTCAAAGTCTTAGATTCTACTGACAGAATAAAAATATGTTTGATAAATTCCTATTTTCAAACCTAAATCTCCCAAGTATATAGAGTAATTGGATGTTCAAAGTGCTGCCCTCTCTCCTACAGAGATCAGAATAGTCTTAGTTTTAATACTGATACTAAACCACTGGATGATGGAAACACTTTGACTTTTTCTGGGGTTTAAAGGAAACACCTCTTGTGGAAATAATCTTTTTTTATTATTATTTTTTATTATTTGTATCTGATGTAAAATACCATTCAGTGCCACTATAATGACTTGTAGGAAAAACCGACTGACTTAGTACGTCATAGGAAACGACAACGTCAGAGATGTTGTGGAACATCCGCGCCATCATCCCCCTCTTGTGGCTAGGAAGCGGTATTGCATGTCAGCACATTTTTGCTCTGGCTCACGTCATGTGGCAAAATCACAAATTTGCAACTCAGTAAAAGTAAATAAAAAAAATAAACACCTTGCACAGCAGCATTTTGTGGAACATTAATTTTATCTGAATATTGAGAAATTACATCGGAGCAATACAATGTTGTTTCTAAAAACAAAAGTGTACTGCACAGTATTCATATTTAACACTTTGCTAGAGCAAAAGTATACAGCCCCCCTGAGTCAATACTTTGTAGAACCAACTTTGCTGCAGTTCCTCCAGAGTCACCATGGACCTCTTGGCTGCATCTCTGATCAGTTCTCTCCTTGTTCTACCTGTAAGTTTAGGTGACGGCCTTGTCTTGGTAGGTTTACAGCTGTGCCGTACTCTTTCCATGATGATGGATTGCACAATTCTCATGAGATGTTCAAAGCTTAGGAAATATTTTATAGCCCGAGTCTTCTTTTTCCTCTTTGTTGACTTTAAATAACAGGACCTACAGCCTCCGGTCCCAAGATTTTTTAAATGTTAGTGTTCCTCGTGTCAGAACAGAAAGGGAGAAGAAAGCTTTTAGCTTTTCTGCTCCAACTTCATGGAACGGTTTGCAATTGGAGCTTAAACTTAGAACACTGGTATATCTGAATGTATCTAAGACCATGTTTGATCCCATTATGGTTATGTTGCAGAAGTGCAATGGTCGTACTTGAGTCATTTGCATATGTTTTATTGTACGTTTATGTTTATTGTGACCATGTGTTATAATTGACCATCTGTATGCTCCCAGTCTCGGCCAGGTCTCTCTTGTAAAAGAGATCTTTTGATATCAATGAGATAATTATTATTTTCTTTCTACGCCACAATTGTAAAACACTTTGTGTTGATCTTTAACATTAGATTCCCATAAAACATATTTATGTTTGTAGTTGTAGTGCAACAAAATGTGGAGAAGTTAATAGTTAATACTTTTTCACACACACCACACACGGCATATATATCTATATATATATATATATATATATATATATATATATATATATATATATACTTGAAGTTTTCTCTTTTATTCTAACGTATTGAGCTGCGGCCGTCATCTGTCCACCAGGAGGCGCTGTGGCTTTTACAAGCTGCTGCTGGCGTTTAAACGAGGAAGTGGGGCAGCTGCTGTAAACCGAGATGTTCTCTCCAAACACTTTGACCTGAACAATAGAGCCATTTGGCCTCAGCTCTGTATAAATTGGGTTTACTGGACAGAAAAGGCTGGAATTGGTCCGGTTATCGTGACTTCGGTGCACGGCGGAGGCTCAGCTGGTGGCCGCTCCGCTCCTGCTGCTGCTGCTCCTGGCGGAGCTCCTCCCGCCGCTCCGTCCACCTCCACAGGTCGCCTGTCAGGATGAATGTGGTGGAGAACAAAAGTCTGCACTCGCAGCTCCGCGACGAGGAGGCTGTGGTGGTGGAAAACGCCGTCAGGCTGGCGATAGACTCGGTGCTGAACGTGCTGTACGGGCTGAACGGCGCCAGGACCCGGGAGTACCAGCGGATGGTGGCCGACAGGGACAAAGAGATCCAGCGGCTCGAGGGCAGGCTGACGGAGATCGAGCGCGAGCTCCAGGTGCTGCGCCGACACGGCTGCGCGTGCGGGCTGTTCGACACCGGGACCCGGATCTCCAGTAACCGACAGACAGGAGAGCAGATCCGGGCTGGATCAGTGGGGGTGGGCCCTGAGGGGCCAGCAGGGCCACAGGAGTGTGACATGAGCCTGTCCTGTAAGTACGGAGAGCCACGGCCCACTGAAACACCTGAACACCACCTGAAACACGCAGATTACACCTGAAACACGCAGAGTACACCTAAAACAGGCATATTACACCATGCCACGACCTAAAACACGAAGTTTACTTGATGGCACCACCTAAAACACGCAGATTACACTTGAAACGCACAGATTACCCCTATAACACGCAGATTAAACCTAAAACATGCAGATTACATCATGGCACCACCTAAAACACGAAGTTTATTTCATGGCACCACCTAAAACACGCAGATTACACCTGAGATGTGCAGATTACACCTGAAGCATGCATATTACACCTAAAACACGCAGATTACACCTGAAACGTGCAGATTACACCTATAACACGCTGATTAAACCTAAAACATGCAGATTACATCATGGCACCACCTAAAACGCGCAGATTACTTCTGAAGCATGCATATTACACCTAAAACACGCAGATTACACCTAAAACATACAGATTACATCATGGCACCACCTAAAACACGCAGATTACACCTGAGACGCGCAGATTACACCTAAAGCATGCATATTACACCTAAAACGCACAGATTACATCATGGCACCACCCGAACTACACAGATTACACCTAAAATACGCAGATTAAACCTAAAAGACGCAGATTACTTCATGGCACCACTTTAAAGTTTAGAACATGAGTTACAGGAGCATTTAATTTCTCTTTGGGATTAATAAAGTGTTCCCCTTATCCAGAGTGGGTGGGCTGGTCCGGTTCCTTTCTTTAGTAATGCTTTCTTAGAGTTATTCATTGGTAGATAAATCCTGACACAGCATGTGATGTATGTGTGTGTTATCCCTGAATAATCGTTAATAGCTGCTGGGTTGTTTTGTTGTGTGGATTTTCTTCCACAGTGGGCGTTTATGCTCCACCCGCCTCTCTTTTCTCCTCGCGGTACCAAGAGTCCATCCTCCCATCATCCCCCAGCTGCCTGGGCGTGACCTCCACCTGCACGTCCCGCTCCTCGGAGGCTTCAGGGCTCACCGAGGCGGCCAGGAATCTGCCTACATCTCCCAGCAGCCTCGTGGTGAAGGAGGAGCCCTGCGACGTCGACGCCGTCCTGATCGAATGGGAGCTGAGTGAGGAGCGAGCCGCGGAGTCGGAGGAGCGAGCCGGCAGTCCGTGTCCGAACGAGCAGAACCCCGGTGTGGAACACGATTCCCCAGGTTCTTTCACCTCGTAGTTCAGAAGTACCAGATTATAGGTTGCATCAGTCAGAAAACGCGTCATAAAGAGGAAATATACGAGTTTATTTAGACATTTATTTCACACAATACAATACAGAAAACTGACTGGACGATATAGAAAGAAATGCATATCGATAAAAATAGAAATCATATTGATTGATATTGATATGCATCAGCAAATTCAAAACATACATTTTAACTGCAGCTTTGGTCATTTTATGCTGGGTCTGCGTTGTGATTGGTTGGGAGGATGTAATGACGATGTAATATTAACCTACATGATAGGATAGAATGCAAAAGTAAGGAAAACTTTTACTTTTCCTCATAGTTGAGGAACTATGAGGAAAAAGTGTGACTTATAGTCTGAAAGATACGGTAGAGGTTTTTTTTGTATTTTGGAAGAAAAACAATCTTATGTCGTGTTATTTCCTGCCTCTCTCTGCAGAACATCTGGAGAACGGCGAGAGACAGATGCTGAGGGAGGAAACTCCAGTAAATCCAGCTGGTTTTCAATTCACTGCAGGAGATCAACTGAAGTGAGTCGTAGTTTATGTTATTTTTTATAGATACAAACAAATGGCCACATATGAAACATCGTTACTGGCCAGCATTACTAATTTTCTATCATACCGGTCCGACAAGTGAACCTGGGCCGATATTAACAACTGATGTTTATTTCCATACTGCTGCTTTATCGATTAATGAGTTGATCTAAAGTTGATTGATTTTATCCATCGACTAGGGCTGGACAGTTATTCTTATTTGCAGTATAATCACAATTTTAGAAGAAATAGAGTTCTGCTACGTAACAATTAATGGATCAGTCGCGTCCTTTAGGTGTCGGTAAATGTTTAAAGTGGGTTTGCTCCACATGGAAGGGAAGAGAGCTGCAGCAGTGATATATTCTAGTTTTATTATTTGTTTTGGAGTTTATTTAATCATACTTTTGTTTTTTTTAACAGAAACTTTGAGGAATCTCACCACAGCGTTAAGTAGCCGTCAAACTGTTTAATGCATAAACTTGTTTGTTGGTTGCACTTTGTGTTCAACCAGGATTGATGTCCAACTTATGTCCAAGTTATTCTCCTGAATATTAATATTCTGATTAATAAAACAATTACATTTCTTGTTTTAAATAGTCCCTGTTTATAAACGTCTTTTTTTTTGTTGCTTGTGGTTCATGCAGAGAAAAGTTAAATCGCAATTATGGTTGAAATTTATCGCAATTTAGATTTTTGGCCAAATCGCACAGCAACTAACGATTAATTGATAAGAGGCCATTTTTGCAGAAGGTCCTTCCATAACATGATGGGCTAATTTTCTTACAATAAGCTGAATTTTCAGAGGCACATCATTATATTTTAGGTTTATTCTTCCACCTGTGTTAAATACGGACTGAAAAACAAAATCCAAAATGGTGTTTTTTTTCTCACATTATTAAACTTGAACGTGTTATAAAATAACCGCGACCCGTCCTGATCTGTCCTCCCCAGGAACAAGAAGAAGAACGTCCCGATGTCGCAGCTGACGGAGGAGGCTCAGAGGCTGAAGAGGGCTGCGTGGAGAGCTGCCTCCAAGCGATACTACGCCCGTAAGATCGCCCGGCAGCAGGCCACGCTGCTGCAGCACGTCGGCCCCGCCGGTCGTCCGGCTCACGCCCAGCGCGGCTGCTTCGGCGACGAGCGGAGGAAGAGGCTGACCTCGGATTCACCGGAGGAGTCGCAGATGCAGCGGAGGGAGGTGTGGAGGGCCGCCTCCAGGAGGTACTACGACAGGAAGTCCGCTCGCCACCAGACTGACAGCTCACAGTTCGGACACCTGCCGGAGAACTTGAACCCCGCCGGAGCCACGCCGGGGCCAAACGGAGAGGGGCCCCGTGTTATCAGGGGGAGGATCATGTGCAGCTGATGATTCCTATCATGCTTTTATGATTTTATTGATTTTATTGAGCTTTCAGGGTTTGTTGGGCAAAGGGTGACCCGTTTTCCTCTTTGTGTTGAAATCTGAAGGAAAACTGGAGTAAAAAAAAAACAAACTTTAAACTGAAATCGTTCAGATTTTGTAGCAACATCATGAAAACTGAAATAAAGAGGAGGAAATTGGTCTACAGCACGTTTCTACCCAACAGTGACTGCAACAGAGATGAAATGCACTGATGCTGGATTTTGCTTTTCCTTCCTCCTTTCCTTCCTCCCTTCATGTAACACAAGAAAGCTCATCTGTGCAAACTGTCTTTTTAACTACTGCATCTAACATCCTTTGATTATGAATAAACTACCTGAATGCAGGTTCAGGTAATCAAGATTATCCGCATTTAGGAAGCGACTGTTTTTAGATTTTTACTAAACTTAAACTGGAGTCCACCTAAGAACACGTTGTTGGATGATGTTTACACGCTGACAAAAAAAAACTGGGATAACTTAGCAGCAGGTTTCCTCTCATTAAAATGGGTAGTTCCTCTCCACGGTCGCCGTGTGCTTGCTCAGGAGGCCTGCCTGGATTGGCTCAAAGGTAGCAGCTCCAGTCAAACGTTTAATAGCATCGTGTGATCTGCTGGGTTTGACTTTGATAATTAGGGTTGATGTGGAGCAAGTATATAAATATGATTGGTCAGATGTGATGATGTCATCTCCTTTCAGGGGTCGCCACAGCGAGTCATCTCTCTCCGTCTGACCCCATCTCCTGCAACTTCTCTCATTAAAAACTACCTTCAGCTCCATCCATAAATCTGCTCTCTGGTCCTCCTCCAGGCCTCCTGCCTGGCAGCTGCAGCCTCAGCATCCTCCTGCTGAGGCTGGAGGATGCTGAGGCTGCAGGAGCAGTAAACTCACGGCTCCGCCTGCGTCCCTCTCATTCACACACATGGGTTCTATCGCTGCGTCTAACCTTCATTCCTCTCTCCTCCAGAGCAAACCTCCATCTCTAGATGTTCCCAGGCCTCTCATCATGTCTGATGTGATCCAGGGACAGGCTTAACCTTATATTTTTTTGTGTCTGAATAAAAACTGGACTGCTAAGTTCACAAAACTGTAACTTCCATGTTTATTTAGATGTTTTTGGTCACAGTTTTCACCTTAACTGGAGGCCGTACGTCAGGATCAGCTTCATTTGGCCGTGATTTTGTGCACAATCAAGGAATTGTGACGTTGGTCACAGCGTACATGAGGTATAACTATATAGTATATGTGTTTATTTTTTTAATAATATGTAAGGAAAAAGGAGGTTGTGCAAAAATGCAAATATGCTTGTTTTATTTCACAGCAGTGTAGCCAACCTGAAGGTAAAAGCCTAAACCAGAGGTCAGCAACCTTTACAATCCAAAGAGCCATTTTAGGCCCTGATTTATAATTAATACAATTTATCTAGAGCCATAAATAATTTTTTTTGTTTAATGAACACCTATTGTATAAATTGTTTTCTCATTAAATTAAAGAACAAAACAATTTAAACCCTAAAATCAGGGTTTAAAACAGATTTCCAGCACTTCACACATCCGGGTATCTTCCGCATCAATCCTGAGGTTTTACATGTGCAGCGCCCCTGGTGTCCAATATGTGTTACTACAACAGGACTCAACACGATTTCCCTGTTTTCTGTTTCTAAGCATTAAAATCACAAACTGGATTTATACTGAAATAAGTATTTTCATGTTTTGTATCTATTTTCCTTATGTTAAATAATAAAAATCACTTTGAAGCAACTGTGGAATAGTTTATAGGTTAATCTTTGGTGTGTAATTTATATAAGCTCATAAAATGTGTGTTAATGCAAAATTAAGACATTTTCTTGCATCATGAAAGGAACACAGTAATGTGGATTAAACTTTTATTATTGATAAGACACAGTCAACATACATATACATACATTCATACACACAAGTCACTTTAGGTCTGTTTATGCCAGTAAGCTGCATTTATATGTGAATAAATAGAAAAGAAAACAGTATCACCCGAATCTACTATAGATGTCCACAAAACGCTTAGAATAAAAGAAGGAACAGAGAAAATGGATTTTACAGCCTAATACTGTGCTTATGTGAGAAACAGATGAATGTATTTTATCATCTAAAATAAAAACGACTACAGTAAATAGACTACAGTAAATAAATAATTAAGAGCCTGTTTCTGCTGGTTTCTACCTGAATCTGGTCCTGCTGGTCGTGTGATTTCCTGCCATCACAGCTCCACCTTTGTGGCTCCCAGTCGCTCAGCAGAGCGGTGCTCCGGGGCCCCTGCTTTAAAAAACAGAATGCATCTTTCATCAGCGGCTGTTTGTCACCCTGAAGCCTGCGCGTTACGCATTCTGACCACAGCTGCTGATGTTGCACAAGTGTGGTCTTTACTGCAGAACCATCTCTGACTGCATGCTCCCACCACCGTGACTGCTGTCTGAAACGTGAGCCGCTCCTCAGCTGCTGCCGCTGCGCACAGGAGCTCCGGCTGCGCCACTGGCGCTAAGAAAAGGCTCCATGTGGGGATGTTTGCACCACAAGTGAGATGTGAGGCGCGATTCTCTCAGTGCTGGCCGACGATATAATGAAGGCTTTGTCGTTTCTAAAGGACAGAGCTCCTTTTATTTCTGTTTTATGGCGCAGGCAGAACAGCGCCGCTGTTGTGCGGCTGAGACCCAGGACTGGTGTTTCAGGGAGGGGGGATGGAAAAGGCTTTTCTATACCCGGACTGGACACGCATGGAGCCGAGCACCCCTCCCTCATGGTGTCTGTATGCTGTTGTAATAAAGGATGTAAACATGAGGGAGGCTGGCAGGTGCAGGCAGGGCTGTTTAAACGCGCGGCTGCGTGCGGTGGCATCATTTGCATGATGCCTGTTTTTGGGGAAACACGCTCAACGGTCGGAGGAGGGATCTCACCCGAGGCTTATGCGGATGGGCTTTTCTGAGCTGCAGAAAGGAATGAAAGCCTCCTGAAGCCTGGATGGAGGACAGAGCGTGAGTGCTCGCAGGACTTCAGCGCAATGAATGGATGCGTTCACAGCTCAGTTTTCTCCGCTTCGTCGCCTTTCTTCTCTTAATGTTCACCTATTAATGTATGATCCAGAGCTATTTGCATTATTTAGACGGATTTAAGCAATAAATATTCATAGACAGTTAAATAATAAGCTGCCCTTTCTGTAAAGCGACTGCGCCATTTTGAACATTGAATTTGCTTTACTTTGCGCTCTTTTGGACTGGGAAGTTTGACTTTATTTGAGTGGAGCTTTAACATTTCTAACATTTTATTAGTATTAGTATTGAATTAGAAGTTTTACCTTTTAATGCAGATTAACTTCTCGTTTGTCCCTTCACTGGAGCCTTTGAATTGTTCTTTGGGCCTTTGGAGACGCGTGCCCAATTTTGGAGAGGTCTGTTTTGTGTCCGTTGCGCTCTTTGGGTATCGCTGGACTTTACTTGATATTTTGAAAATTTCGTCGCCTTTTTCAAATCTATTCCAACAGATAAAAAGCTAATTTGACCAACAAACTCCATCAGTTGTGTATTTGCAGCCTGTCTGAGATGCTCCGGGGCTTGGAAACGCGCTGAAGTCAGCTGAGCGTCTCCAACTTCAGCTGCGCACTCGCTGACAATTGCTCTTCAGTAACAACTGTTTGACTATTGGATGGAGCACAAGAAGTGCCAAATCTAGGGGGTGGGACTATGTATTTCTGAGGTAGGGGTTTTTATTATTTAGCCCAATTGAAATGCCATTTTTGGTGCCATTTTGGAGCTATTACCTTTATAAGGCCTAAAAATTCGTTTTTTAAGTGTTGGATGGCTAATATAGGTTTTAAAAATGGTTTTGTACCATTTGATCACCCCCACATATTCAACATACATGGACGTGTCCTTTTTGCAGGGATTGCTGGGAAGAAGAAGGAGGGTGTCGAGGTTGAGACTTTGGAAAGGCAGTGTTAGGCAGATCCAGTCTGAAAAGGTAAGGAATCCTCTGTTCTGCTGAGGCCAATGGTGCCCAATGTTGGCTGGGAGGCTAAAGTAGACTCTTTACTCGGGATATATTGAGAAAAACGTAACTTTTCAGGTGTATTTTGGTGTATTTAGTGCGTTTCCTGGACAGGGAGGGTCAGGGCTTTGGGTGCGCACCAACAAGGAAATATGGAGAGGTAGCTAGGGGGAGCCATAGCTGGGCAGGAAGGCAGCTCTCTGGGCCCTGGGCTGCTGGGAGAGGATGTGCTACTTCTTATAGTACTCACAAACAAAGAACTCCGGATGATGCTTATCTGTCGGATGTTTGGCACATTAGTGCAGTTATTGTTTGAGAAGAAACAGTTTCTGGACCTTTCTGCCTCCAAGAAGTCTCTTTACCAACAGGAGGAGCTCTGTAGAGGAAATCAACCAGAAAATACCATGAAATGCCAGAAAAATAATCAAAACTACACTTTAAAATGTAACTGCTAAGCTTTGGGAACAGTGTTATTGAAAGATTAGACGTTATTTAGTGTTAGCCTAGCCTAGCATTGCTGTTCTGATGAAAAACATTCAAGATGGCCTCTGTGCTGCCTGGAAACAGGTGAGAGGAGCCTGGCACTTCCTGGTCAGAGCTTCCTGCTGGGTCACACACTCCCACTTCTAGTGTGTTTAATCCTCTAACACAGAATTTATTCTCTGCTGCCTCCAAATAATTCATAAAATCACATTAATGCAGAAAAACCAAGCCTCAGGACTGTTCTGATTGATTGTGGATGCTAAGTCACTTGCCTGGAAAAGCTGAGCTGTGATTGGCTGCGTCGCTTCACAGGTTCCCAACAAAATGGCTGTAATTGGTCTGTTCAATAACTAATAATTAACGTTTTAATATTTTTTTTTATACAGAGTTTCTTCCTGTAGTTTTAAAGCTGGTGCAAATTTTCCTTTAAGATAATTACAATATCTCACAATCGTGACATTTACTTGCTGCACATTAAATATTAGATCAATTAAATTTGCACAAAGGGTTAATGTAGAGCTAAAGCGGCCTCCAGAAGGTATTTAAAAAGTCAAAGGTACCTCATTTGTAAAAAATATTAATAATACACTTCAGATTGCCTGTGCAAATTCACAGCAAACAGGCTTAAATTGTGTTTATCATACTCAAACTATAACACTTCAGTCTATAACACTTCAGATTATTTTTTTTCTTTTACAATTCTGTTATATTGTTTTAATAAAACTTTTTCCCAAAGACTCATGGATTAACCCTTTAGTTACCTGTGTTTGGGTTATGTTAGGAAATGGAGTGTCTCCTCTCACCAATGAGATTCTGAAAGAATAATGACACAAAATGAGTTAAAATACAGAATTTAATCTAATAACTGCCTTTAAACAGCAACTGTCAAGCCAAGTTATCTTTAATAATTAACAACATAATAAACAGCAACCCCTTAAAGCGGCACTCTGTCACAGAATAAATGGTTCCCAGCACTAAAGCTGAGAGCATTTCAGGAACCCAACAGACACATTTCATCTTGTTTTTATAAGAGTTTCTGAAAGTTTCCATCCTAAAGTTTAAAATAAGTCTATTTCCTATTTTTGAATCCACCTGAAGTCCTTAATTAAACGTTTTTTTTTTTTTTCTGAATTGAAAGGGTTGAGCTGAGCAGCTGCTTTCAGTCCACAGCTGTGGTGCTGAAATCCAAATGCTGATGCCTCTGTACCAGTGGGGGAACAGTGCTGCCCTCCTGTGGTGGCAATAGGAAGAGAAAGGAGGCAGAAAGGGTGTTGATGTCACAGTGGTGTTCAGCCGTCTGAGGCCTCATCTGCTGCTGTAATCTGGGTGCTTCGTGTCTGTAGGGTCCCTCCAAGTTTTACATGCAGCTTCAGGCTTTAAAGCTGTCTGTAAGCCTGAGGTCGGACTGAGCTCCTGTTATATAATAAACACGTTCTGCAGCTTGGTCGGCTGAGGCCTGTTTGCTCTCAGTGCAAACTGCTTTCAGTTTCTCCGTCCCGCCCACCGGCTGCTTCACAGGAAGGAGCTATCGGCTCGGTCCATAGAAACACGCAGAGAGCAGCCTGGTGCTGAAAAGCCGTGTCATGCACAAACATGGAGGCTGTTAACTCCTTCAGGGCAGACAACGGCACCCAGCGAGGGACAAAAATCTGCCCATCTCCCTCATTCAGAGTTAGAATATTCCAGAAAGCTCTGAGCTGAGCTGTCGTCCTGCAGCTGAGCGATCCTGCTCAACAGAACCTGAATTCCCCTTTTTTCAGGGTTCTAATGTGAATTTAAGAGAGAAACGTGCTGCAGTAGTTTCACCTCCTTGGTGCTGGGATCCAGCAGAAAATTCCCACAGGATAAAAAAAAAAAAGCTTCAGGCTGATAAAACCAGAAACGGTTGGTGATGACGAGCTGGAAGTCACACGTGTCTGTGTGATCCAGTCCATTAAACAGGTTTTACCTGAACAGGTATCTAGCTGCTACTCAAAGTTTGTTTGATATAAAACAAACATTAGTAAACACCAAATAGAAAGTGATCACATCATAAATCGTTTTGTTCTCTAATGAAGATGACATAAATGTTTTTAATTCAGCAAACCCATTTTTGATGTGTTATCTGGAAATAAAATGTTAAAGTGGAACACTGCCCTGCTTCACCTTTTCAAGCGTAAAGGTGAGCCAGAACCGAGACACGGGTCTGTTTGGACTCAGGGTGGTGGAACCAGAAGTGATCCCAACCTCTGCTCCACTTTCATTTATTAGGGAAACCAAAGACTCTCAAGAAGCTAAAAGCAACATTAAAAATGGGAATATTCCCCCTCAGGGTGTCTGTAATATATTGTGGTGGTGAATGTTTTCGTTCTCACAAAGCAATAACACTAAATAAAATTAGCAGATTATTAATATGTCTGTTACATATGCCGAAAGCATGTCGTTGAAACCCTTATATTGAGTATTTTAATGACTATCAATTGTTTAAGCCGCGTTAGTCATGTCTGCATCACCCTGTAAGCTTTAACATCCCAGTCTGACGCATCAAGGGCAGCTGGAGTCGACCCAACTATCAAACGTATAACTTGCATTCAGAGCCTTTAACGTATGACACCAAAAACACCCTAAATATTTAATCTAAGCATCTATTTTACATTCGATTGTTCCAGAAAACAACATTGCAGTGAATAAAAATTATGATCGGTCCGGTTCCAGCCTGAAAGACTGGAACCGGACTAGGGTACTAATAATAAATGGAGTTTATTATGAGGCCATTTTTATTTCTACAAACCTTATTTTTTGATTAATTATTTGTTTGAAAAAGAAATTCATATATTTTTAAGCATGTAGGAAGCACTAGTTAGGGCAGTTAGCAAATGTCACACTGGCTGTGTGATGTGGGGGGGAAAACCTGACCTCTAGTGGCTGAAATGGGTACAGCACGATGCCCACCAGCAGGCCCCGCCCATTCTGCTTTCTGTTTAAGTTCTTCCTTTTATGTTTTTATTTAAAGTCCAAAAGGTGAATGTTTCCAGAGAAAGAGAAGCCGCCTTAAAAGGGATTATTTTTATCCTACAGCAGGAATGAGTCAGTTTTGAGGATTTACCGGCGAACTGTAAACACATAATAGGCGATTTAAATGCTCCGCTCGTATGATCTTCCATCTTGTGTTTGTGAGAGGCTGCGTTGAGGTCCCCAAAAGTAAAGGCGCCTAATCTCTTCCTCTCTCCACTGCAGCTCATTGTCACCATGACGGACGAGGAGATCCTTGAAGACCGCACCAAGCTGAAGCAGGGCCTGGTCAAAGTGCTCCAGTGCGTGGCCACCATCTCCTCCGCGGCGGCCGTGGTCAACCCCATATTCGGCGTGGCCGGCTCCCTGATCAGGGTGGTGCTGCACCACGTCGACGACGAAGACATCCGCACCCTGAAGCGCGAGTTCGGCTCGGTCAACCAGAAGCTGGACGAGCTCTCGCGGCAGAACCGCATGACGCTGGCGCAGGTGGAGAGGGAGACGCTGGATGGCCAGTACTGCCAGGTGGAGGAGAACCTGAAGAACCAGTTCAGGAAGTTCATGGCCATGGTGGAGGCGCGGCCAGAGCACCGCGAGGGCAAGAAGGACGACTTCGAGGAGGCCTACGCCAACGACCTGGGTGACCAGAACCTGCACACGCTGTACGACGGCGTGGTGGGCAAACGGAAGCTCTTCAGCCGGCCCATCCTGGAGGTCTACCTGAAGCACTCGCAGGGCGACCGCCGCACCATGGAGCGCCTCTGCACGCGCCTCACCTACCTGTTCTGCATCGGCCTCATCGCCCTCATGGGCTACGCCGCCGTCATCGGGGACGACGAGGAGGGCCTGGGCGAGGAGTGGGCCGAGAAGATGGAGCACGTCCAGGCGAGGATGCAGGAGGCGCTGCGCAAGTGCCAATGAGGAGGAGGAGGAGGAGGAGGAAGAGGAAGAGGTTTTATCATATTCCCGCTTTAACTCCACCTCTCTTGTCCTCAGAATCTCCTTTTTTACCGCGTGAACATGAAGGCAGCACGGCCCAGACATCCTGACCGATCGGTTTCATGTCACAGCCGATTAAAAGCTGCACATTGACGCGGTAATAAAATAAAAACACTAAATTTAGGTTTAATTTATTAAAGAAGCACTAAGACACAAAGTTTATCTTCTGGTCCGGTCAAATTCCGTAAATGGCCAATAAAAAAAAAAAAAAAGAAACACTAATTAGACAGATTGCACCTGATTTAAATCTTCTTCGCTTTTGAGCATCAGTGTAAAATATCTATAAATATATATATATATAAATATCAGCTTGTTTATCATAAAACTGCTTTAAAAGCTGGATTAAAATGAAATATCTGCCAGTTAGAAACACATTTTCCTTCGTTATGTAAAGATATTTCCTCAGATTGTTTCTGATGAAGCTTCAGTATAAAGTCGCTTTAGTCCAGCTTCAGGATATAAAATCACATTTATGCACTTTGTGAAATATTGGCCTTGTACTGGGGAGCGTTGGGGAGCGTGAAAGTTAGCCGTTAGCTGACGGACGAGCGTCTGAAAGTTTGCAGGATGATGAATGTAAAAGACGCTGGGAGGGTTTAGTTAGGGTTACCTAAAGTCTGCAGCTTTTTATGAACATAGGAGCGGCGCCAAGCGTCAGACGTCCAACATGTGAAAAAGAAATAATCAGACATTTTGAACCTCTGTCTGTCACTTAATCATTAGTTTAGATTCTTTTTTTTTTAGTTATTTTCATCTCCAATCTTCTCATTCTGTCTGTTTTTTTACCCCGAGTGCCTGAATGTTCCAGCACCCGCTGTTATTTTATTTTTATATATTTTTATATGGTTTCGGAGGGGGAGGGGAGAGAGTCATAATCGTTAATATTTCAGTGTTTGTTTGTTTTTCTCCACACTACAGTCCAGCTTTGTTGTAAACTGGTATCAAATATCCCCAGACGGGTTTGTTTCCTGGTAAAGAAAACAAAAAAAAAAAAAAACAGCCGCCTCCTTCATTTTTGGGGTTCTGGTTCTGGTGAACATGGGTCCGGCCCGTCCTGCCTCACTCTGAACTAATCGGGTTTCTGGTTCCGTGTCACTTATTGTTACAACACTATTAAAGTCCTGAAGGTCTCCTGAGATGTCGGATGTGTGACGACATTCCTGTTTTTTTTTTTTGTTGTTGTTTTTTTTGTTATGGATGTTTTATGTCTGGGTTTATAAATGTTTGCGTCGATATAAATAAAGAAGTGAGAAGAAAACACTGAGTTGTTAAATTATTTCACAAATACCGATCAAATATGCTGCTGTGACATTTAGTCTATATTCTTTATCACATTTTCATAATTACTCAGCTTTGTTTGTTAGATTGTTGAGTTCATTTTAGGCTGAAATAGTAATAAAACACCTCTTGTGAGATTTAAGACTGATAAAAAAATATATTTTTGTTTTAATAATTTCTCTCCATGCTCTGACAGAAACCATTTTTATAAACCCTGATTGCATTTAATATTTTTTTTTTCATTTTGGCTGTCCTTGTAATATTCTCTATCACAGGGCTTCCCTGACCCACACCGTAATATAGCAAATCTATGCTTTTATTTGTGGAAAATTCTGTTTTTCTAGAATATTTACAACTTTTTGATATCAGAGAACATCTGAGTTTTTTTCCCACAAATATGTGAAATCCATCTCAATATCTTGAGTTTTTTGTAGAAATGTACTCCTCCCTAATGTCTTTAATCCATGATGCGATTTTTTTTGTGGAAATTAGAAGGATAAAATTATATTAGAATAAATAACATTGCAAAAATTAATGAGAAAATCATTACCAGAACAAAGTCAAAATATGAGAATAAAGTCATATTACAATAATAAAGTCCCAATTGTTTCAAAGTCCTGATAATTTTATGCTGATGTACTAAACATATTTTTTTTGTGGTCTTTTAGTAAAACAGATGCCAAAATATAACTTTGCAAGATGCTAAACATTCCTTTAGAATGTTGGTAGAAAGTAGATGGATTTACATGGTTATAGTGGAACTTAAAGATTAATTTTAAATCTTTTTGGATTTTCTGTAGATTCAGACAAAAAAAATGCAAATAAATAAGTTTCTTAGAGACAGACTGCTGCTAACAGGACCAAAAGCTACGTTATTAATCCCCACAGGGAAATTCAACTTCATCACAAAGCATCGGCAAGAAATATGTCTAAAAGTATAAGATTAAATCTTTTAAAATGGAATAAAATTAAAATAGACAAAAATATGACAAAAGGAAACAATTTAGGGGATTGTTATGTACACCAAGCCTCTAAAATATGAGATAATACAGTTTTTATAGATTGCTTTGACACAGCAGTCAACTCAAAACCCACATTTTTCAAAACAGTTAACACAGAGGTCTAAACAGTGGCACCAATGGTCAAAATTAAACATTTTGTTTGCAAAAGGCTCCAACTCTGCCAAAACATTTAACATATGATCCAAAAGCACATTTTGCCCTCAAACAACACAACTTGCACACAAATGTTTGAGCCCTTCCAATCATTCGTTACACAAGGGGCAACAAAATACAGAATACCACACTCAATGTGAATCAGTGCAGCATTGCTGGTTCATTGTAGCCAAAGACTGTACACAGCTTACATGTCAGTGTCATTTGTAATCAAATTTGCCTTTTTGCAAAAAATGGATCCAGAAGCAAATATGTTGTGATGCAAATTTTATTGATTCTTCATTCTTTTTTTCCAGATAAACAAATGAAATATTCCAAAAAATGAAAGATTCCAACAGAAAATACTATTTTGTTTGTTCCTTCTAGTCCATTCTGTCCTGACGAATAGGCCACATGGCCTCATCTACGTCATATTCAATATTTTCCCTTGCACCTAGGGAAAAATCTTCTTGCATGCCTAATCCATCCTTGACATGCCTCTGCATCCATATCATGGGCAGCAGCAGACATTGCATTAAGCAAGGGCATCTGCTCATAGGAGCAGTGATCATATACCTTCCATCTCCATGCACTGAAGAACTCCTCTATAGGAATAGATAGAGATGTATATACTGTATAGCAGCAATACTTGCTCTCCCATCGAAAAACTCTTACTATGGATCCAACCTTGTTTCTATTGAGAAAAGTTTGGACTCTTTGTCCCGCCCCTCTAAGTGAAAGGCCATGATTTACCACACGATCAATCGTAGTTACCTAAATTTCATCTGTAACTTCAGCCCTTCCAGCTACACCTTCACCTCACACATGGATTCCTCTTCCTCATAATCTTCTTCCCCTGATCCATCTACCTTTTCCTCTGACTCTCATCTGCCTTAGACCATCCATGCTTGCAAAGAACAACACACAGCATGGCACCTTTTACGTAAAGCCTGTAGACTGACTGCAAATTGAAAAATTGTGTAAAGAAGTGTCAATCAGGTGCTTCAGTGATTTGATTCTGATCGAGAAGTTTCTAAGAGCTTGGAACATTTGGTTTCTGATTTGCTACCACAGCTAAAGAAATGGAGTTTGGACTGCATGAATGACATCTGCGTTAACTGTTTTGCAAAAGGGCGGGGAAAATGAGTCAAACCAATGAAAATGGGTTAACTCATTTGCAAGAGGTATCTTTTGCTCTGCAGAGATGGTGATGATGAAAACCGAGAGGTTACCAGTTTCTTCAAACAGGTCAAAGCAACCAATAAAAACTGTAAATACGTTTAATGTTCCACAAAGGGGAAATTCAGCCGTGACGGTGGCAAAACCACATTTTTACACATTAGATCAGTAATATGAATGAAAAACCATTTATATTTAGGTTAGGTTCTAAAGTAAAAGAGAAAACACTTATTGAAGGGAGAAAAGAAAATATTGCACAATTATTGATAACGTGGCGTATTCAGATAAAACTGCAATATTCAACTTATAATAACAGTATTTCCCTTCATGGACCCACAGAGGGCAAATGTGTCTAAGCCATCTATCAGGGAGCAGTGTCCTGCCGGCTGTGAGAGGTACACAGAGAACAATCTGGGGTGAAGGATCATGGTCAGGGACCCAGAGACACAGACTGAGCCATCGACCTTTGCAGCAAACGGCCGGATCTCCGACCACCAGGCCTCCACCACCCTACAGGGCGCATGGAGTAGGCTGCCTGGTGGATTAGTGCTTGGCTGCATCAGCAGCTTAGGCTGACAGCCAGTGGGAGGAGGACCTCTGGCTTCCTGCGTGATCCTACGGCTGATCAGCTCCTCCTTTAGAGGACGGGAAGGACAGACAGTATTTATTCTGGACAGCGTCCTCCTCTCCAGCACCATTGTCTAAGAGTCCAGCCCCCACCTTCACCGTGGAGCTGCTGCCCCAGCAGACAACAGACTCAGAACATCTGCAGCACCGCTCCACAGACGTTTAAAATGGCTTCTGATACGTTATCTGTGATGTGTTTCCACAACACCGACTCCGGCCTTGAGTTTTTAAATCTTATTCTACCTGAATAAGTCAGAGCTAATGACCGGCCTGAAAATGAGAGGAAAGCCGGTCTATGATGAAGTCCTTGTCAAAACCAGAAGAACTTTTCCTCAAAGCCACTTTAGAAATGATGAGAATCTCTGGCTGCTGGGAAGGAGAGTGAAAAACAGGGAAGGGGTCGCAGCTTTTGTTCTTAACTGTAGGTGAAAAGCAATTTATCATTTCAATGGATTTTCTTAAATGTGTTTCATGTGTTTCTGGAGCTCAGATTACCTTTTTTTCACTAAGTCTTTCTTTAGACTGTTTCTCCTAATGTGGACACAAACAAAGTCCTGAAAGTCCAAAAAGACTTTGTGTTTAAGTTCCTGAGGCAGGAAGTTCTCTCTCTGCTGGTTTCCCAGCAGTCTGCAGCTGAATCAGGAAACTCAGCTGAAGAACAAACAACCATCAGGGGAAAGAAGGGCATCAGCTCACAGCTTTATATTTTCTAAGCTAAAGTTTGTGAAATGAGACCAGTTTTTACTGCAGGTTTGAAATGAATCAGCAGAAAAACTGCATTAAAGTCAAAATGTCTGATATTCAATGATCCGCCGGCAGGACCAGGAGCATCAAGGTTACAGGCTTTTATTCCTCTGGGAGACAGAATCTGATGCTGCAGAAGGTTTGAAAGCTATTTCTCTACATAAATTAACCTTCCTCAGACTTTCATGTTTAAATTATTTTAGAAACTCAGTTTTTTTAACACGACGCGAGCTAGGGTAAGGTTCTGAAAACAGAACCGGCTTCAGGAAAGATCTTATGGGATTTAGGTCCTAAAGTTTGCAGGTTTATTTAGCTTCTTCTGTTGTTTTGAGTTTAAACCTAAATTTCTTCACATAAGCTTGAAAGCAAAGTTGATGACGTTGTGGAAAAACAACAGGGTGTGCAGGTTTCTGGAGGCTGGAGTCTTATTTCACTTGGAGGAGAATTCCCTGCAGGAGCTGCAGCAGGTTAGAGTTCACATCCATGGACTTTAAATTATTAAACAATACTCAACGCTGGCGTCACTTTACTCTCTGCCTTCTTGAAGCTTTGCTGTTCTTCTTTTGATCGGTTCGTTGAAAAGATGTCTTACTTCTGGTTGTGTTCGTTTTCACGTCTGCATTACAGTACATGATTAAAACTATAACCTTCTACCTTGGATTAATGTAAAGATTTTTAATCTTAGTTTGTTTTAGAAGGACTTTGTATCACCGATACTAGAACAGCATTAAAATAATAGCTCTTATCTAAACAGTGCCATGTCCATAGAAATGTAAAACATCTTATTTTCTGTGTAATTCTCTTACATATGTACTCTTTTATTTGCTCATTCAGTTAGATTCTTTGGATTTCGTCAAATAAAATCCCAAACTTTTTTTAACGTGAAAAAACACCAAAATTCAGCCAGAGACCCTGAAGTTAAATTTAAATAATCTTCAGAGCATAAATGCTTAAAGGGTTTTCAGTACAACAGATATGAAGTTTGATCGCCCAAATAGTGATTTGTTTGTTCTTGCAAAACCAAATGGATGAAATGTAAGAAGAAAACTTAAGAAACGTGGATGTTATATCTGTCATAATTTGTAAATTTTATTCTGATTCTAAAACATTTTTTTCTCTCTCTGTGTAAACATAAGAATCATGGATGTTTCAGGGTTTAAATGATCCAAAATGCTTTATTTTATATTTTAAATGTTAAAATATAAGAGCAGAATCAGAACGACAGCAACATCCAGTTGCGTTTTACTAATTTCTCCACAAGGGGGCGATAACAGCAGGCTTGATTCACCATTACACCTGTTTTCTGAACTCCACGGACCTCAGAACTAAAAGCATCACATCTGTGCTCCTTAAATGAGACGCAGGGAGGGAGGAATGCTCAGAGATCCGCAGTTTCTGGAGACAGAGACTAAATCTTGTCGCAGGATCAGAAGGGAGGACATATGTGCAATCACCCCAGGACGCATGGCCCTCTGGGATGACCCTCACAGGTCTTCATCCAGATGAACAGGTCTGACAGGCATCGCTCACATTTAACCAAACAGCAGGAAAATGCGCGTTGCAGGAATGTGGTGAATAAACCGCAGAAACGCTATAAAGACTCGAGTCTTTTACCTGCGCTGCGGATAAATGACGATCTTTGCGCCACATCATCATCCGTCATGTGATGAAGCTTTTTTTCCCTCCTCCTTGGCTCCTTTCAAAAGCCCATTTTCACCTCAAGAAAATATGAATCGTTTAATAAATAATGTATTGATTTAAACCCTTGGTCACGACATGATGGGTGTCTGTACACTGATGTGTAATAATAATGAAATATGTCAAGATTTAAAGGGTAAAAAAAAAAACATTTGCGTAATTTGTGTTTGTGTGAAGGGGGGTGGTGGTTTTCAGACGGAGCCTGGGTGTTTTCGTGGCGCGTCATGCGCGCACAGAAGAGGGACTAGGGGGACATTTTGGTGTATTTTAGCCTTAAATTATCCAAATAATAATAATAAATAATAAAACACAATAAAATCCCGATTTAACCTTGTTTGTGATCATGTGTTGGAATGAGTCTTAACGCATCTGGGCGACGGAGCTTGCTTCAGTGGTTATAAATAAAAAATGTGCGGTTTCCAGTTCCAGACGTATTTAAAATCCCCGTAACACTCAAATTAAATCCTGGATCAAATTTTAACATTTACAGTTTCATATTAAATGTTTGATTTATTGGAATGTGGCTAAAGGGGGAAACAAATTAGTGCATCCATATGAGGGTAGCAGATATTTGGAAGCTCTTACCTCTTGTTTGAATCCGTTTTAACGATGAAGATGATCTCTTTGCGCCCAAAAGAAAGAAATAATCTACCGCAGAGTTGAAAAAAAAGTATAAATATTTGGTAAAAAAAAAAAAAACAATTCTAACAATATATTTTTTTAAAATGCTGTTGGAGAAAACCAAATGCTGCTCCAGTGATGGCTGGAAAGAAAATGGACCCTCCGCAGATTTCTGCGCTCTTTTCTCTCTCTCTCTCTCTCTCTCTCTCTCTCTCTCTCTCTCTCTCTCTCTCTCTCTCTCTCTCTCTCTCTCTCTCTCTCTCTCTCTCTCTCTCTCTCATCCATGGCTACCTCTCTCTTCCTTTTGCAGATATTGAGTGCGCACCTTCTCCGACTCCATCCTTGGACCCCTGTCAGCTCCCCCACTCGACTTGAAAGCAGAGAAAATATATTTTTTTCCTCCTGGAAGTGGAATAAAAAAAACAACCCAACTTGTTTTTTAACAGTCGGAACTGATCCGGCGCGAAGAAGCAGCAAATCCCATCTGTTCAGGTACAGGAAAACCAGCGCTGTTATTGCAGGAATGCATTGAATGTGTTTATCTTCTATCTGAAGGGGCAAAACACTGAGGGGTGTGCCTGGCGCTGTAAGGGGATTTGTGCGTAAAAAAGGCTTCCGTTGCGCATTTGTTCTGGGCGCACATGACAGTTGAAGGCGATGCGGTTTGGACACAGAGAAGCAAATTCTTGTTGTTTATTCTGTTATTGTTGCTCGTATTTGTGCAGATATTTAGACTCAGTCGCGTTCTCTTCCTCATCTTTATGATGGATGAAAGGCTGATTTAATAAAGATGGCTGTGGCTTGATGTATGTCACCTTTAGGGCAGAAGGAGAAGGAAGGCTGATTTCTGCAGGCTTTATCAGGCTGAAAACACGGATGAGAGGGGATTTCTGAACTTGTTCTGGCCTTCCTCTCTGAGATGAGTCACGTAAAGAAACGAAGAGCAAGTGCGTCATTTTCTCCTCTCAGCCTCTCTAGGCTCCCATTTTGTTTACCTCTGGGCATTTTATATTTGATATTTCCTCATGCTTTAGAACGACCGACCACACACGTCTGATGGGACAGAGCAGAAATATTTAAATCACTGTTTTCAAATCCAGCTTCATTCAGTTGCTTTTTAAAGCAGAATGAGCCGAAGTGATAGTTTTTTACTTCCATCCTGGTTCATAAGAGCAGACTTACTCTGACCTTGAGGAAAGGACGCAGCCTGCTGTGTTTGTTATGTGTTTTTTATTTAACTTATTGAGATTGTTGATGTAGGACTGCTTATCTTCCCTCATTTCTCACCCTGTTTGGACTATTGTGAACCTCCCTGGCAGACTAGCCTCAACAGCTGAACTGAAAAGGCAGCTTTGTCTCTGGGATCATTGACTCTGCTATGTTTGGTATACTGCAAAAATGCAATGTTTAAATAATACTAATAATAAAAAGAATTAACCCTCTCGACACAAGGGGATGTCAAACAGAAACAGGTTACTTTGGGTCCCAGTGGAGGAAGAATAACACAAATAGGATTTTTGGAGAAAGTAAAGTGAGAAATCTCCAAAAGAAAATGAGGAAAGAAATCATCAGGTCTCATGCTTAAAGTGGAAATATATTTAAAACTAGCCTGTCATATTTCTTTCTTTTTTTTACATGTAAATATTTAAAAACCAGAAGTACTCCATAAAAAGATTTTTCTGGGTTAAAATCATGAAAGTTTTACTCCTAAAACTTTACTGAGACTGAGCTCAGTAAATCAGTGTAAGAACTAAAATCCTTCAAACAGGCTAATAAATGGTCCAGTACTTTGCAAACCAAATGATTAATTGATGCTTCGTATAGTTATCTTTTCTACTAGAAAACATCAGTAAATGAATGTATTAATATCTAGGTATCCACGACAAAAACACAACTAGATCCATGGAAGAATGAAGATGGAGGGAGATTTCATCTAGATGAAGCTGCATAAATCTTCTTTAAAACAAAGGAAAAAGACAAACATGACCAAAAAAGAGATTAAGAGACAAAGAGGGAAAATAGAGCAGAAAAATTAAAACTGACCCAGCAACATAAATGTTTTATCTGTGACTGAAGGGATGACTATCTGAGTATGCCTGGTGTCCTGACTGCTGGTCATGGATCATTAGAATACCAGTCAATCTCCTTTCAGCTAAAAGGAAAACATTCATTAAAAATGCAAGAATAGATAATAAACGTGTGCAGATAGATAAGAAACAGAATGGTAAAAATCCAATTAAAGCTCAATTAGAGGGAATAGGTTCAGAGACAAACCGTGCTCTGTCAGGAAAATACGGGGTAATCAGAGCTCTGATGAATGATGGAGCTTGATTATCTTAATATTTGGAGATGTTTTGAGCTTTTTCAGTCCACAGATTGGAGAGGCAGCAGTCACAAGGGATGTTGCTGTTTCATCCAACATTAGAGCTCCACAAAGGTCCATTTCCTCCAAACATGACAAGTTAATCAAAGGAAGCAACTTTGAACATCTAGTTGAAACATAACACTCCTTCATAAAAATGTCTGCCTTTAGGACCAAAGTTCCCCAAAACTGATGATAAATGACAAACTGCTGTTTATCTTACATTTGCATTCTTACCCCAGAACTCCCTGTTGAGAAGTCAGCGTTTTATTCTTTTGGCCTCTCTGTTTAACAGGAGATCCGGTCGCTTGCGTCCCAGAAAATGACAAGTTCTCTGGAGAAAGTTGTGGCTGAGAAGAAGGAGGCCATCGAGGCGCTGATGGACATGTTTGAGAAGGGGGCCGAGGTGCTGGCGAGCGCAGTCGGAGAGCTCTTTCCGCTCTGCGAAGCTGCCGCTCCGGTTCTGAAGCTGGCCTTGGACAACGTCCACAGCAAAGAGGTGTTCTACGTCAAAGAGCAGTTCCTGACGGTGAGGAACAAGCTGGACGTGCTCTCCGGCCAGCTGGAAGACATCGACTCTGAGATCAAGAAGGGAAAGCTGGACTCCCAGTACTTCTCCGCAGAAGAGAACATCAGGAACCAGTTTCGGAAGTACATGGACATCTTGGAGGCAAAACAGCAGTTCAGGGAGGTGAAGACGAGGCTGTTTCTGGAGCACTTTGCCAAAACTGGAGGAGACAAGAACCTGTATGTGCTCTACGACGCTCTGATGGGGACCAACAGCTTTGGAGAACCTATTTTAGAGATAGTAGAGAGGTAAATTCATCCATCATTCTCTTACAGTTACAGTTCTGATTCTAGCAATCTGTTGACGTGGCACAAACCAGAAATAAACCCAAGAACTGCTTCCGTTTGGCAGGTATGTGGCGAGGAACCGTCGTCTCCTTGAGGATTTCTGTGTTCGGTTGAAGGAGCTCTTCTGCCTGGGTCTGATTGCTCTGCTGGGCCACGGCGCCCTCACCCTGCAGAGCCAAGAAGAAGAGCAGGACAAGATCCAAGAGTGGAGCACCAAAATCCAAGAGGTGGAGTCCAAGATGAAGGTGACCATCGAGTCCTGCACAGCGGCGTTTCCAGAGCAAGCCAAACTAGACGTGCAGCGCCTCCTGCAAGAGAAAGAGGAGGAAAACCTTCAGGACGCAGCTCAGCGGCTTCTGGAGTCCCTGCAGAAAAAATACGACTGGGTGTCCTGGTCTGTGCGCCTGATCAACCATGCGGGCAGCGCCTACCGCAACCTGCGCGCCGGGAAGCACTTCCACCACGTGGCGGGGCAGAACTGGTTCGAGGTGCTTCAGGTGAACGACATCAGCCTGGTGGTGTCGTTCAGCACCAAGCCCCAGCCGGTTCCCAGCGACTGCATCCGCCGGCTGATGGACGGTCCGGGGAAGAAGGGAAACGCTCCGGAGGTGGTGGAGGTGTTGGAGAAGCAGCTGTGCGGCTTCGTCGTCCACGCCGTCAGCCGTCACAAGGAGTCTGCCGCGGCGTGGGGCTTTCCGGACGAGTGCCACTACTGGGGGCGTCACAAGAACGTGGCGGTGTGTGTGCACTCGGACTGAAGCAGTTTTCAGCCATTCGTGTCAACCTTCTGCAAGACTCAGGATTAAAACATCCGTACTTATCCTTCATCAGGTGAACATTACTGCCGAACTGCATTTATAACGTGCAATAGCTGTTTTTTCTTTAATCACGCTCTTTATATACTGTAGCTACAGCATTAAGACCAAAAGTACTGTGTTGGTCGTCCATTAGTTAAACTGCTGCTAAATTTTTCTGTCAAAATCCAAAGATGATTCATATAACATTCTATAATGTCATTTATTAAACCATATTCACATCTAATCTTTGTCATTCACACATGTGATTGTTACTGAGCAGTCAAAGTCCAGGACATGTGAAAACAGTTTTACCTGAGCAACCACGTGCATCTGGACCAGAACTGCAGGTTATTTTAAACAGAAATCTACTCCAGCTTCGTGGTTTTAAGCTCAGCCGCCTGCTGTAACGTTGCCGCCGCCCTCGGCTCCACAGACGAGCCTTTGCAGCGTCTGCATCTACATGGCAGCCTGTCTCTCTCCTAGCAGACCGACCTAAATAACTCTGACAGGGAACGGAGAACGGCGACGTTTTCTCAGAACTAAACAACAAGCAGAGAGTTCTCACACGCAGAGCCGGCCAAACCCAAGGCGAGATTTGATTTGGTTCCTCCCACTATCAGCGATTTAAACAGGTTTACTAAAGAAACTGAATTATTTACCTCTGCCTTCGATCACAATGTAATTTAATTTAAAAGATAACATGCAGATACATACAGAACAAATTACAAATGAACACAAAAAAATCTGCAAAAGCCTGTAAATAATAATAATCTGCTGTGTCCTCTGAAGTTAAGCCATCCCTTACGGAGCAGTGGGCTGTCCCTGTGCTCTGGAACCCACCAGGCCACCACTCCACCTTAAGTGAATAACTAATAATAAAACAGTAATAAGTTATAGATACAGCAATCAACATCAAAGGCTAATAACTGCACAGTTTGCACACAATAAGGCCATATATAAAATATACTATATACAATAAGATAACTATATACAGAAGCTATGTAAACTAGCTATTACAGAATGTGCAAAACTAGGTACCAAAGAGGCATTTTACTGACCTCTAGTGGTGCATTTTATTACTGCAGCCACCAGAATGATAAACTGCCACTATAGCTACTCCACCTCACCTCTCCTGCTGCAGCTGCACTGTCCTAGATTTCTCCCAGCAAAGTCAACCATCAATTATTGAATACTGGCGGTTATGAGGTCAGGGTCCACCAATGGTGGCCGGCGCTGCTTCGGTCTGTTATGGGGGAGAAAGGCCTGGACCAAGAAGCAAAAATTCTCAATTTACCAGTCCGTCTACGTTCCGACGCTCCTCTCTGGTCATGAATTCTGGATCCTGATTGAAAGAAGGAGATCCTGAAAACAAGCGGCCGTAAAGAGCTTCCTCTGGAGGGTGGCTCAGCCTTAGAGGTGGGGGGGGGGGGGGCTTTTTATCCAGGAGGAGCTCAAAGTAGAGCCACCGCTTCTCCGCAATGAAAGGTGTCAGTTGAGGTGGTTTGGGCATCTGATCATGATGCCCCCCCCCCTCCCTTTTGGAGGTTTTCCTGGCACGTTCCACTGGGAGGAAGACCCAGAACTCCCTGAAGGAACCATAGGTCCGGTCTGGCCTGGGAACACCTGGGGATCCCCCAGAATGAGCTGGAGGACGTCGCTGGGGAGTGGCATGTCTGAGTTTCCCTCCTGGACCTGTTGCTCCTGCGACTCGATCTTGGAGAAGTGGAAGACAATGGATGAAGGGATGGATACGTTATTGTAAAAGTAAATTCATTTCCTTATTTTGTGGCGCCCGCTGGAGGCCACGGCGCTCTTAGCCTTTGCCTTTATTGCCCTAATGGGCCAGCCGGTTCTGCTCAGATGTGACAATGTGCCTTAATATTTAAAGAGAGCGAGCTCTAAAGTGAAGAATCTCCCCCAGACTGGTGCCTGTGCTTATATGACCTGCAGGATTCCTTTAAATTATTAGTTAGGTATGAAAAATTCGACGTCAGTGCACTTTTGCAACATTTTAAAAGCTTTTTTGTGTTAAATTGTACTTTGTGTCCAAATGTGATGGATAAATACTTACAATATTTTTACGCAGCTGTTATTTCTCCCTGTTCACATGTAGAATTCAAAACACATTTATTCTATATTCAAAATGAAAAGAGGTGAATTTTGCCCAAAAATGAATGGGGGTGAAACATTTTTCCAATGTATCTACGGTGCATGATTAACACGAGGAGCAGGAATGTTTTACTTCTTTATTGCCAATAAAAACCAGTGCATGATCAGCGGTCTGGTTGTGATTCTGTCTAACAATTACTGACAAAACAACCTGTGAATGAGTGCAAACACGAGTAAACCGATATCAGCGTCTGTCGCACAAATTAGATTATTGCAGTGCTGTTAGCGCGTGTGCTGTATTAAAACTGGGTGGTGCGAACTCAGCAACAGGGACTGCAGCTAATTTAATTGATACCTACCCTTAAGTCAGCGTTTCTCTGGTCTGATGCTACATGAATAATCTCTGGACGAGCTAATATCCTTCAGGCCAGCAGGAAACTGCTTGGCTTTGCAGGATAGCATCAAACATAATGTGCTGCGTAGGTGCAGAGCTTGTGGTCATCATTTCATATCTCTGTGGCTCTGCAGAGTCAATAGCTGCTCGGCCTCTAAGTCGTAAATCAGTCCTGTCCGAATCCATTCGGTATAATGAGCAATAAACATAACAGAGCGGCTTAAAGATCTTTCTTGGGGTCCTGGCAGAAAGGGTGGCTGGTTTAAACAAAGATCAGGAGCCTTTTATTAGCATTATCACTATTGTGATAATGGACAACTCCAAACTGAAAGACAGAAAAGAAAGTAAAATATATGTATTTTAAACTAGTTTCGTGAACACGCTTCTGTATATCCACACAAGTTAAAGAAAATCCACCTGACGGTCCTCCAACTTTAATCAGCTATGTCTTAGCATCGATGTAATGTTTACAGCCAGCATGATATCCTTTTAGGTACGTAATTAAAGCTATAGTCGGTAATCGTGTCCAGAAACCCTTTTTGTTATACTGGGTAAAGTCATCCTTCCATCCTAAAAGTAGTCAATACGTTATGTATTCAGAAAAAGGAGGTTAAAATAACTGCAGGCCTGTACAAACTCTGACCAATCACTGCTCTTCGCACCAAATGGCAGGGATTGTAAGAATTTGGTCCTTCTCCTCCTCCACCCCCCCCCCCCCCCCCAGTCCCTCAGGTTCCAGGAGTATCACCTCACCTATTGGTGACGCACTCACATAACGCCAGTGTGCGCTCGTTCCTTCTGAGTTTCCGCTTCCTGGCTGCAAACTTCTGTATCCGGTTAGCTTAGCGGCTGGGTTAGCGGTTAGATTAGCAGTTAGCCGTTCATTGTAGCTCCATTGCTCTCACCGTAGACTTTGAACATGGCTGATATTCAGAAGAAGCTAACTGTGTTAATGTTTATGAAAAGAAGAGGAAGGCATCAGTAGAAATAAATAAAACCAGAGTGGATTTGGGAGATTTTCTTTCTCACAACGAACCCCCTGAAGAGCGGAAAATAATAATAATAATAATAATTGAACTTTATTGATCTCACAATGGAGAAATTCACTTCTGCATCTTAACCCATCCCCTTGAGGAGCAGTGGGCTGCCACTGTGCAGCGCCTGGGGAGCAATTGGGGGTTAAGGGTCTTGCTCAGGGACCCAGAATGGCAGCTTGTGGGAGTTGAACTCAGAACCTCTGGGACCAAAGCATGTGCTCAGAGTATTTTGAGAAATACAAATTAAGATGGTCTTTTTGCATGCACAGTTATTCATAAAAAGTTGGGGAAACTTCTGTTAAAATTACCGACTCTAGATGTAAATATTAGCTTCATGGACAAAGACAGTCCAATGACAGGGTTCTGTTGGTGTGCTCCCCCCATCGAGATCACGCAGCACCCCGTTCAGCTGCGGTCCGAACCAACACAGGATAATGTTAATCAGCTGACAGCTCAGTCGAATAGTAAATGAAGCAACGAAACAAACCAGACACCCCCCTCCATCACTCCACCAATTAGTTGTGAAGCTGTTTGAGGCTATGTGGCTAATGTGTAAGTCCTTACACTGGCTCCCTGTATCTCAGAGAATAGACTTTAAAATACTTCTGTTAGTCTATAAATCCTTAAATGGCTTAGCACCTAAATACATCACAGACTTGTTATCAGTGTATCAACCATCCAGACCACTAAGGTCTTCTGGCTCCAGCCTACTCCACATACCTAGAACCAGAACTAAACATGGAGAAGCAGCATTTAGTTCTTATGCCCCGTTTATCTGGAACAAACTTCCAGAAAACTGTAAAAGTGCGGAAAGCCTGAGTTCTTTTAAATCAAGATTAAAAACACATCTGTTTAAAATTGCCTTTGACTGTTCTAGTTAAACAGTTTTACTGTTTTTAATGTTCTTTTTTGTTACTACATTCTATCCCTACTTGCTTTTATTCTATTTTCTATCTACATTTTATTATTTTGGTATATCTTAATCATGTAAAGCACTTTGTATTGTCTTGTACTGAATTGTGCTATATAAATAAATTTGCCTTGCCTAATAATAACACAGATTCTAGCAGAGCCAAACCGAAGCTGACATTTAGAGCAGAAAAAAGTAGAAACCTGTAGCAACCTACCCAGCCACCGGAGTTGTTCACTGAAGAAAATGTAATGTAAAATGATCAGAAATTGTGTAGGGCTGCTGCTGAATGCCTTTGAATGGATAATTTTCTTGTTTACGCTCTAAAAATGCACCAGATCCATGTTTGTTTTGAGTCTAAATTTATTTCTTTATTTGTCCTTGATTAGTAACATTTAATTGTATCAGCAGCAAATTGACGGGTAAATGGAAGCATGTGGTGTCTCATTAAAGATAAGCACATATGATATAG
>NC_046363.1:43924853-44014853 GCF_011125445.2 Fundulus heteroclitus
GGAGAACTTTCTAACATGGAGCAATGCTTTGATTACGCAACGCTGCAACGTGGATGGGGGGGGGGGGGGGGATTCTGTGAAATTAATCTAATCGTTCTGATTTTCTTTTTAATGGGCTGACAGCAGTTTCATTGGGAGGTTTTAATCAGAAATGTTGAAGATGCCGCATGGTTTAGCACTTTAAGAACATTTCCTGAGCCTGTGTTAAACTTCCGCCCTGTTTGCATCTTTTTTTGTTGTTTGTTTAATCCCATGCAAGCAAAGGGGATTTAATAAGCCTTATAATTGATTAGGTTGCATCTTCTGTCGTGCATTGATCCAGCGAGGGGTTTTTTCTTGTCCTCAGAAGGTGAAATCTTGTGGTGATGACACAAAAACCAACGACGAAGGTCAAGCTGATAAAACCGGGCCAATAGCTTCCTTGCAGAAGGAAGTCGTTCATCATCGCAGCTTCCAGAAACAAACAGGGGCTGGATTCTGTCGTCAGAGTTATCACCAGTTCAGAGCTGCGACCTTTACGTTAAACTGCATTGACCTTCTAAGCATTCATGTTTTCTAATTTCCTTTTGTGGCTCGTGTGAACGATAAAGCAGAATAAAGAGAAGTTCTTTCATTTTCAGAAGGTAGAAAACAAGAGAAAGTAGTCCAGCTGTGTCTCAGTAAATAAGGATGTAATTAAAACATTGATTGAGTTGAGACACAAGCATCATAAAGATTCATTACACATACAGAGTGATTCATTCCAAACCTTTATTTATGTCCATTATGAAGATTCTGGCTTACAGCTTTTGAAAAACTAAAGCTCAGCTTGTCTGACATTAGAATATTTTATCAGATTAATAAAAGAAGGATGAGGGATTAATACAGAAATGTTGCCCTACTGAAAATAATTTAGAAGCTGTATAGCAGGGGTCACCAACATGGGGCCCCATGGACAACATGTGGGGCCCTAAAGCCTGTTCAAAATCTAGCAAAACCCTCCAGTGAGCCGCATAAAAAAAAATATTTAGTTGCTCTTCCTTTTTAATCATGCTTGTACTTACGCGCTTTGGAGGTCGTCAAGACTAGTTAAAGCGCTATACAAGTACAAGCCATTTACCATTTACCATTTACATATATTTAAAATGATAAAAGCATTAAAAACCTATTTATATTATTTAAAGTTAAGGTGAGCTCTTCAAAGATCAGTACAGGTAGCCCTTCGTATGACACAGTACCGATGTAGTAGCTCTCAGCTTCTAAAAGGTTGGTGATCCCTGCTGTATCGTATTTATATTTAATGCTTTTCTTGCATGAATTACAGCCTCAGTGTAGCGTGGAGATCCGCTGGAGGTTCTGCTGAGGGGTCCTGGACGCCCAGTTTGCTTTATTAGCGGCACTCAGCTCCTCTGCATTCTTGGTTCTGGTGTCTCTCCTCTTCCTCCTGAGAAAAGCCCACAGATTCTCAGTGAGGTTTTTAGGTTGGATTAGTTGGCTGGCCAGTCAGACCCGGTGATAAAAGAGGGACTAAAGCAGGTACTGGTCCGCAGAGACAAGCAGGAAATGCTCCAACATGTCCAGGTAGATGGCTGCTCTGAAAAAACCTGCAGACCAGAGCCGGCCCAAGGCATAAGCAAACTAAGTAGTTACTTAGGGACCCAGTAACATGATAATCAAACCCCTTAACGATGTGAGGGGCTCTGCTCCAGACTCTGGACCCTGATTCCCAAATGAAAGGAAAAAGTACTTTAACCTGAGCAGAGGACAGTGGAGCGTTGAGTGAAAGCCCGCCCCCCCCCCCCCCCCCTTCTCTCCTCAGCCCAGGTCAGATGGTTCTGACATTGTTTCTGGTCCCGGAGTGGCCGAACACGAGGACTGGGACAGTTTGTAGCCCATGTTGAGGTTTTCAGTGAATAAGCTGGACCGCTGTCAGGTTCTCATGATATATATTTATAATCTGACATTAAGAGCTGAGAAACTTATCTTTCTATGATAGATTTTTGTAAATAAACAGTTTTTGACCTGACCTAACATAACTTTTTGATAATATTCTAATTAGTTTAGATGCATGTTTACCATTATTCTCTTCTGATCGGTTTCATGTCTGAAGCCAGCGGCGCGCTCCGCCCCCCCCCCCCCCCCCCCCTCCCCTCAGCTGGTTGCCATTATCTCGAGTATTTCCGCCACGTTTCCACCTGATGGTCCTGAAACCACAGACAACAAAGGCCCCAGACTTTCCATCAAACTCGTGTTTTCCACTGATGTTGGAAACACGCCGCGTTTAATGGGCTGTATTGTTTGATCAAAGCTCCAAATGTCAACGCATTTCGTGTTTTCTTTCCTTTTCTCTCAGAGAAAACAAGCTCAGAGCAGAACACCCGTCAGAAAACCAGCGAGGTCTTCCGGCTGACGTCAGGCTCGGGCCTCTGCTGCCGCATCACGCCGCATACTGTTGAGTCCCTGCGAAAGCTGCCCTCTGCTTTCCGATGGAGATCTGACAGCAAGGCGACGCAGGAACGAGATCTGCTGACCAGCTTCAATTCGCCACGGACAGCATTTCCTTCGCTTCCCGTCTACGAGCCGTTAAAGGCCGTGGCTGACTATAAAGCACAGAGGGTTGAGGGTGAGCTCCGGCTGTCATGGTGGATTCTCAGAGACAGAGGCCGTCTTTCACCAATCTCTGCTGTGACTCCAGCGCTCTGCAACGCTTAAATCCGTCACAACTGAGCAGATTCAGGGGGAAATTAGGCCAGAATCTCCTCACACTTTCCGGGACATTACCACAGATGGGCAGGGACTGTGAGTGTTCGCAGCTCCACCGTAGCTATTTTGTTTTTTTAGATGCAATCTAACTTAAAAGTTTTTTTTAATTAAAAATATTTGGCAGCCACAGATTGATTCTTTACAGGATTAAACGTCTTTCTTTGTTTGCAGATACTTTGTTTTTAAGCTCTAAAACTTTAGCAAATTCCCAAATTTTAATTGTTGAGGAAGACTTGAAATTAGCCAGTTTAACTGATTTCTAGCCGACTCGCCAACATCTGAATCTGAGGGCAGAAAACCTGACTAAGAAACAAAAAATGTAGGTGAAATTTTTAGCTTGTATGGATGGCGAGCATCTTTAGTTGATCCCATGATAAAAATAAAACAAAAACTGTTCAGACAGGTCTGTTTTAAAGCAGGCACAGCTCCACAGATCCCGGAGAAGCCAGCAGAGTGTCCATGGCAACATGTTTGAGCCACAACAAGAAGCTTTTTGTCCTGATGGGCCACTTTTCTGAGCTTTGCTGTGACTGCTCCCCTTTTATACTCTCTCTCTCTCTCTTGCTCCCTCTCTCTCTCTTTGTCCATCACACCAGAGCTCTTTTTCCTAATTTTCCCATGGTGCACGGTGTCCCTGCATGGGGGAGTGTTTACGGGATGTTATCTGTGTCAGTCCCGGCCCCTGGAGTCTCTCTGGAGTGGGTTCTGGTGGAATGCTGGAACGGGATGGAGGAGGAATTTCAAAAGGAGGAGTGACGAGAGACAGGCACAGAGAAAGGGTGAGGGAAAGAGAGAGAGAGAGAGAGAGAGAGAGAGAGAGAGAGAGAGAGAGAGAGAGAGAGAGAGAGAGAGAGAGAGTATAAATAAATCCCAAGGAAGCTGGTGCTCACAGGCGCAGCTGGACTCCTGGATAACTGGACTCAAGCCCACTGAAAAAAGACAAAAGGTGAGTTTTTAATCATTTAATTTGCACTACTTTACAAAGGAGAAAAGAAAGAAAGAAAGAAAGAAAGAAAGAAAGAAAGAAAGAAAGAAAGAAAGAAAGAAAGAAAGAAAGAAGTGCAGTTTGTCAAAAAGTATGTAAAAAATGTTGTTTTTTGTGCTAATTTCAATTATTAAGGAAAAAATGTGTTTATAATAATTATTTCTACTGCCCAGTGGTTCTCTGAGAGATTTCTGTGGTTTCTGTTGAAGCTCTTGAAGCTCTGTAGCCAGGCATATAACCCTGACCAGCATTTGATCAAGTGCTCAGTGGGACTCGCCTTTTTTCCTTTTACTAAGATAAGGTTTGGTCTAACACCGTTTCCCAACATTAAACCTTATAACTCCCCATTAAGCATCTTTTCCTGCCTTCTTGGAATGGAATTTGAATCAGTTGCGTCATTTTAAATTTCAAAAGTTGCACTTTTATTGTTTTTATCCTCATCAGCCGGTTCACATGTGGATATTTGTAGAAGGAGCAGCAGCATGTGAGCGAATAACGTCGATCTAATTAGCACATTGTCGGGAAAAGACCTTAAAATGACACCAATGATCTCATCACTACAACAATAATTGGTGAGCCTATTGCTACTCTCACAAACCTGCATCTTTTTTTTCTCACATTGTTAGGACTAAGAAGGCAAATGAGAGTTAATTTAGTTAATTTGGTTATAATTAAGTTGAATTTGTACTGAGGAGGAAAGGGTGGTTACAGCAATGAACAAGTGCAGCGGAGGAGATTCTCTTCTCCCACAGTTGGGTGTGCCTCTTTCTGAGCTCCAGTGAACATGAAATGATTGAGCTCATCTCTCCTGAGTATTTTAAATTGAAACACAAATGATCATTACTGATATAAAGCCTGCTTTTCCCCATGTTGTGAACATCTGTGTTTGCTTTGGTTCTTGGCTCTTGGAGCGGCGAAGCGACGTCCCCAAAGGGCCAGCGCTGCTGCGTTGTGCAATAACTCCCATTATAATTCATCTGTACACATACCGTGTTTGATATTTGCTCTGTTTCCACGCAGAAGTGACTTGTTTGTGTACCTTTGTGAGCTTTTTTTTTTCATGTTGTGATATTTGTCCATGCCATCAAGGCCTTAAAAGAGGTCCCTGTCATTAGCCGAGGCTGTGAGGGCGCGGCATGAAACTGGATGCCAACGTGTGCTGACAAGACCGACCGTTTCGTTTATTGTAGGGTTTGTTTGTCAGGGAAATGTCCTCTAGGAAAAAAAACTGGCTTAGAGTCAGCGGTTTACTTTGACTTTATCCCTTAGAGCAGGAAAACCAGAATCCAGAGGGGTATTTCATTCTAAAATTTGAATAAATCACACTGTCATGAACTTTACGAAGGTTTTTTCCGTGTTCTTTCTCCTTTCAGGCACCAACAAACTCTCTGGATTTCTGCTTAGATTTAGTTACTGTGACAAACGTAAAGATGAATAGTGTGGCGGACTGGCTCGTTCAGAACAGGGACAAGGTCGAGAAAGGCGTGGAGATCATGGGGCAGGCCTCTGAGGTGCTGGCCTACACCGTGGGCCAGCTTCACCCCATCCTGGAGGCGGTTTTCATGGCCTCAGCTGAGCTACTCAAAGACCCGGACAGCAAGGAAGCCCAATACCTGACGCAACAGTTCGAACAGGTCAATGCAAGACTCGAGGGAATCACGGAGGAGATCAACACGATCGCCCTGGAGATGATGAAGTCCACAATGAACAAGCAGAACTTTGACCTGGAGGCCAACATTCTCAGTCAGTACGACAAGTTCCAGGACTTTGTCAACGCCAAGCCTGAGTACAGGCAGACCAAGAAGAAGAAGTTCCTCAGCCACTACGAGAACACGAATGCCGACTTGAACATGTTCTCCCTCTACAACTCCGTCAAGGGGGACAACATCTCCGGAGACCCCATTATGGACACGGTGCTCGCCACCACCAAGAGAGACCGAAGGGCGGTGGAGAATTTCTGCGCTTTGCTGAAGAGGCTTTTTGTGAAGGGGCTCATCGTCATCGTGGCCCACGCCGCCCTCAAGGAAGGGTCCAGCGGGGAGGAGATCGTAAAGATGTGGAAAGATCGGATGGAGGATGTGGAGAAGTGCATGAAAGACGCCGTGGACGAATGCACCAAGAACTTTGCCGAACAAGCCAAGACGGACATGGAGCTACTCCTCCAGGCGGACACCGGCACCGTCAATTCTGAGTTCGTCAACAAACTTTTGGACTCGCTCAGTCGAAAATACGACTGGGTGAGATGGTCCATCAGGGCCTTCAGAAACAGAGAGCGCATTTTCTTCTTCAACTGGATGGCAGGAAAGAAGTTCCACGGCAGCGGCGGAGCCAACTGGTTTGACATTCTGACCAAGAACAAGATCAAAGTGGTTTTCTCGTTCTGCGTCGACCCGAAGCCCATCAACAAGAGTCAGGTGGTGGAGCAGATCGAGAAGCAGAAGCTGAAGGGGAACATGATGGCGGTGGCTTTGTCTTTGCAGAAGTGCTTCCCCAACTGCCTGGTCCACGCCGTGAGCCATTACAAGGCAGTGATGGAGACCAACAACTTCATGGAGGACTGCTATTACTATGGACAACACCAGAAAGCCTACGTGTGCATCCATCCTGAGTAGGCTCCAAGAAAAGACGGATGTATTCATGATCACCTAGATTAAGAAGCGACTTTAGGACGTCTCTAATAAATGTGGAGCTATATCTTTTGGTGTATAATCTGCTTTGGGCACTGCTTTGTGATTCCTGGTCTTGCAGAACTCCCTGTTCTTATCAATGTGTCTTCCAGTTCAAATTATGGGTTTTATAAAGATTTCAGAGCCGTACATGTAAATGCAAATTTCGTAAATTGTATCATTTGAGTCAATATTAAACAGGAGAGTCAAAAATACCAGCTGGACATCTGCCAGAGATTCTGCCTTTCATTTAAACCGCCTCTACCCCTGGGACAATGTCAACAACCAATCTGCATGGCTGATTTGTGGTGTTCATTGATGCTTAAGGGATAATTAGATCAATGTCAGGATATATACCATCTGATACAACATTGTTAGCATAACAGCCAATTAAATGTTTAAACTATCAGGGAACGATGTTGACGTGTTGATGCTGAAGATGACAACTAGTCCAAGAAAGGCCAGGTCAAAAACTCTGAAAGTCAAAAACCTAATAGCAGGTTATGTTTAGTAATGACTTGTTTCAGATTTTCTTTGGAGGATCGGTGATGTTTACTGCTATTTGAACAAAGAACTGACCTTTCAAGCAAGACGCATTTCAGAATATCTCCCTCAGTAATGGAGTGTTGGAATCAAAGTTAAATAAATCATTTATTCATTTTATTTTTTCTCAGCATTACTTTCGTGATTGCTCCTCTATCTGTTGGCGGATGTTTTAAATGAGAAAGCCATCGTTAAAGACTGTAACCCACAATGATTTATTTTGTGCTATAATTTCAGAAATCTGCTTTGGAACGTGTTGAATTAAGAGAGTTATAAACTCTCTTAATATGTCCCTTTAGACAAAAAAAACAATAAAAACATTGTTCTGATTCATATTTTTTTAATGATTTTACAATAAATCGATATGTCATTATAGGTTGTCTTGTGCTGCAGCTCTGCTAAACATCCCAGAATCAAATCTGCAGCAGCTTCTAAATGCAAACTGAAGTCAGAAACATCGGTTAGAGGTACTCCCTGCTGTTGTTTACTCTGTCATTATGCAGATGGGAGCAGCAACCTCAACGAGTCTGAAACCACGACTTATTGTCTTCCTCGTGCGTTCAGAAGCGATGTTCTGATGTTCAGGTCCAGCCAGTTTGCCCTTATCGCCCCCAGTGTTTCTGTGGAATTAAAATCCACCTTAAGTTTATATTCAGAATGAATTTTGGAATAATACAGAACTTCCCTTTTTGCAGAATATCAGATAAACTCCACCTGTCCTCTGGTTAAAAGCGCCAGGACAGGTGAGTGATTAGGCTGTATGTGAGATGTTTTATTTTATCTAAGAATAGTTTAAAGTGCAGAGTATGTAATAAAACACAAATAAATCTTTTTAGCGTTTACTTATATATATATGGTGCAATATTGTGACCAAGCTGTATAAAACCAAGTACAATCATTTCTATATGTATAATTAACTTTGATTTGTAATAAAGAACAGAATAAGAAGGTTATTGTCACCTGGTCATCATTATTCCGTCATTTATTGTTGCTCTTATAGGGTTTAAATCCTCCTGCACTCATAAAAACATGCCTTTAAGTAGTTATCTTCTCTATTAATGATTTTTTTTTACACTCTTAAGTTTTGTCGGTTGAGTTGAGGCTGATCTGTAGCCTGAACAAGAGGAGCAACACCCTTTTTTTTCACCACCCAGGTTTTCGCTGCGGCTGGGTGTGCCTCTTCCCCGTACAGAGCCACATGACCAATAGGAAGACAAACTTTAGATTTCTTCCGCAAACTTTACAAGGTGAGTCCGTTTCTGGTCCAGATCTGACATAGTCAACACTTTAAATAAAAACAAGAAAAGCTAAGAACAGTTGATCGGGTTAGAGAGTGAAGAAATAATCGATTCTTCTGTTTTGTTTTGTGTTTTTTTTTTTTTTTTTTTTACTTCATTCCGGTCTGTTGTTACATAATCGAGCCCGTTTCCCCCATTTTTGCGCCTTTGGCCTCGCTTGAAGCGCATATTTCACAATAATAGTTTGATTTGTTGACGTCAGATGGGTGATGGGAAGAATCTGCTGAATGTCTCTCAGCTTTAATGTAAGATTTTTAAAGTTTTTCGGGGCGTTTTTTTCTTCTTCTGTCTTCTGTGCTGGCAGCTCAGTGTTTCCAGGAAGTGTCTGCTGGATACTTTTGGGTCGCTGCTGCGCTGCGCAGAAACTCGGAGCAGATCTGTGGTGCTTCGTGCGCCGTTTGTTTGTTTCTCTGCTGTAAAATGATCCAATTAGAGGGCTTGTTCTGCGGACTGATCGATACGTTTTACATTAAGAGGGCGCATTAACAGAGGGCGCAGGGATTTCCGCCTCAGCGGTCAGGCTGGGATGTCTGCGTAAACTGGCACAGGCAGAGCTAAACCTCAGCTCTGCGCAGCTCTTTATGCTCATAGTTTCTGTTCAGGCATAAAAGCCACGATTCATCCCTTTTTCTCTATATTTTATTTTAGAGCATCTAGACTTTCTTGAAATCAAAGTCTAGATGACGTAGCCCGCCTCCAACTCTGCATTGGCTTAGGTTAGGAAACCATCCTGTCTGCTGTTTGTTCAGAAGCTAATATTATTGCATAAATATTTAGCAGCCATTGTTTACTATTATAATTTTTTTTTACATTTAATGTAGTTTCATAAAACTGTTATGAGCTGCTTTAGAAAGTTATTTGCCAATTTAAAATATGCATTAAAGGAAACATCTATCTATCTATCTATCTATCTATCTATCTATCTATCTATCTATCTATCTATCTATCTATCTATCTATCTATTACAACATACTGATGTAGGGGCGTTATAAAGAGTAAATAAGGGGGGTTGAATTTCTGAATGAACAGAACAGATATGTATGAGGTGTTTTGTAATGATCCAGTTGGCTTAACAGTGAGAAAATGAGACGTTGGGAGTCATTTTTGTTTATTTTGTTCTGAAATGACCCAAAATCATTTTAATACAGAGTTTATTTGGAGAAACATCTGGCTGGTCATTATTATGAGGCTCCAGCTGACCATAACCAGGCTGTTTTAAGTAATTAGCAGCCCACGGTTTGGGAATGGCTCTGGTGAATAAATCGAGCGCTCCCTTTCACAGGAAAACATGAGGATTAAGGTTAAAGGGTGCATTCCCTGCTGTAGTCTGTAGCTGACAAACCAGCTTGCTTTAACTCCTCGTTACATTAGATAAATTTAATGAGACCCAGACTACATGTCCGGAAACTTACTGCATAATTGTTTACATTTCAACTGCCTACTGTTCACTGCTGCACTTTATCCGGAAGTCAATTGAAACTTATCCTGTAACTTACTGCAATTTATTACTGCATTTTTATCCTGTACTGTAATTCACTGCAAGGTGTCCTGTAGAGTTACTGCAATTTTTCTGAGCTGTATGAAAACTACATTTCGTTCTGTATGCACTCTGTGCATACAAAATGACAATAAAGAAAGTCTAAGTCTGGACTCTTTAGAGTCCTAGTCCATGTCTGCAGCCTTTGTTTTTGTGAGCTAAGTGTGAGAATAAAACCACTGCTCTCGCTGCAGAAAAAGACATGAGTGTGAGTGCAGCTGCATTATTTGGTGAGCAGCATTTTGTTTCTGGGCTCACTTTTCTGTGTAAATGATTGTTAATCTGTTGCTCTGGGGGCCTTTAAAGCTGCAGCCACTCAGGACACTTCTGTACATCCGCAGTGTCTCTCCCTGTGTCACTGAGATAGAGAACAATAAATAGGAGGCAACGATCAATAATAGCTGCGTTTAAGCTAACGAGACGTCTCAGCATCTGAACCGTTATGTTAAACAGTCCTGAGTCAAATAGGAATGACTGCCGGCCTGCTGGCCTCTTCTTCTTCTCTTCACTCCCCTTTTATCTCACTGTAGGATGTGAGATGTCCTCCAGGATGTTTTATAGTGATCAGCGTTTTTACAGGACAACTATAGGAGTAGTAAATGCCTGGGAAACGATAATAATCAGTCACACTGCAACCCTGCACACAAAAAATCTGCTTTCTCATTAAACGTCTATAGAGACATTCACTCAATTTAGAAATGTATTGATTTTTAGGTTCTTGTAAGAGACATTTTTTGTGTAAAGTAATCAATTAAAGTCTGAGGAGTGTTACGTTCAAGGCTTCCTTAAGTTGTCATCACAGCAATTCCCAACCGTTTGCACAAAATATTTAATTTATAGTAGCTACAAACAGCAATACAGAATTAAAAATATTTTCTCCTGTAGCTCACATCTTTTTTCTGTGATCCAACATAAATCAGGATAAAATGGGAACATGAGTCAGGAAGTCTTCAGTCTGACTGAATCGTAGGAAAAGCAGGAAAGTTAAAGGCGATGAGCTGAGATTGCCAGCTCTGTTCAGTGAGCATCCGCTGCTCCTGTTACTGAAAATGTGATTTATTTAAAGCTCTCCTGTGTTGGATTGTCTGTGTGGAAGTGCTTCGTGTAACGACATAACCCACGAGAGGCGGAGGAGAAGGGAGAGAGACTTTTCACACATTCAAATCAAATCAGATACAGTTACTGGAAAAGCTTTACCTTCTGGGGGGAATTTTCTGCCTATTTTTACATGAATGTTCTGTTAATCACCTTGTTTGTGTTCTGATCGTTAACGCTCGGTGGAGAACTTTTAAAAGATGGTATTTTAAAATGAATGGCTAGGTTTACATGCACAAGACTTCACAATCGGATTGAAATGTATTCGGATTACAAGACAAAAACTAATCGGATTGACCCGTTTATATGGGCGCACAATCAGTTAATCTGATCATAATGTGTGTTTATACACACACCTGGCTTTATTCAGAATAGAATCACTCTGACATGCACAGTTATCACATTCCCCTAAAAAAAAAACACAGAAGAAGAACTTCTGTGTTTCCTGGACAGCAAAAAATAGCAAACAAAGCAGTTTTATACGAGTTTGTTTGTCTTCCAAGTGCCCAGGATGGACTTGCACCAGCTTCTAACTTCTAACTTGATCCTAACAAGTGTTTACACGTTAATCGGATTATCAATCGGCATAAACCACCCCTCTCTTCCGGTTTTCAATTTCATTCCGATTGAACTTAATACAATCACAATATTCCGATTGGCTTGTTTACGTTATGCATTTTTATTCCGATCTGCCGTTTATTCCGATTACTTTTGTCCATGTAAACGTAGCTAATGTTTGAATATTTTTGAGTACACGTTTGAGGAAAAAAATAATCCTTTTGATATTTACTAAATTATGCCACCACCGTTTTGAGTACTCCTGGATCAATGTGTGCTTCTGTGTTTTTCTGTATCTGCTCTGGTCGTTCACACTGAGCCTGACCGGTCAGACTAACTCTTTCTTCTCTTCGATGCGACTGAGGTTAATCTACGAAACGAAATGCAGTTTAGGTCTAACCAGAAGTGCAATAGCAGCAAGTGCAGGATAATCAATGGTTTCATAAGTACAGGACATGGATTTTTACTGAATAAATATAGAGAAGGATACTATTATAAACAGAATTTTACTGATAAATTTGTCCTATGAGATTAATATATAGATAACTAGTATTGTGAACTAAATTTATAGTTAAATTTAACTAAATTTAGAATTATGAGCATGATATACAGGCAGCTATTATTATAAAATGTATAAATAAAGTTTGGACAGAAGCTGTTTAAATTAAAGTGCAGTGGAAGGTAATTGTATATTACAGTTAAAGTACGGTATTGCAAATGTATATGTAAACAATTGTAAATAAACAGTCAGCAGTGCAATTCAATATTACAGAGGAGTGGACCAGTTTTGGGTCAATCTGCTGCCTTAATGACTTTAATGACTTCCTATTACTAAGAGGGGGACCTGTTTCTGTTGAATTTGCATGTCATCTAAGCCATTACAAGGCCTTTGTTGGGCAGTAGTATAAAGCTTGATACTGCACATTACTCCAGACTTTTTGAGTTGAGAAAGCTTCCTGGAGAGGAAGCGAAACGTCTTCAACTTCGGAAATCAAGTCCAGTTGTTTTGTTTTTTACTTTTTTTGGAATGACCATGACCTGGATGACTGAGAATCTTCACCAGCATAAACCACAAACTTCCTTTGAAAGATTAGCGGACTTGGGTCTGGCTTTGGCCAAAGGAAAGAAGAAGTCTGTGCGTATGTCACTCAACATATAAAGCCCGCCCACGCCTGTGATTGGTCGGTATCAGGAAAGAGGGCCCAATCGGAGCCGCTCCAGACTCAGTTCCCTGTATAGCAACGCTAAACTGAGTCTGGCTGGCCAGGCTAGTTCACACGGAGCCCGGTTCTGGTTCAGCTGGCGGTTTCTTCCTGTTAAAGGGGAGTTTTCCTCTCCACTGTCGCTACATGCATGCTCAATAAGAGGGATTGCTGCAAAAAGCAACAATGAATGAGAAGCTTTTATATGGAAGCAGCATCAAGCTCAAAGCTAAGCTGTCTAATTACTTCAGCCTATCAATGGCGTCTGGAAACATGACTCAGCAGTATTTTGTGCTCCTCTTTGACTTTACTAACAGCAAGAAACTTGTTATGATGATAATAGGATTTATGCAAAACAAAACAAAAAACTTCCAGCATCTTTGTTTAGACACTGGGGTCCTGAGTGGGAAACGGAGAGCAGATCCTCCTCGCTGGTGTCTGACGGCGGCGGAGGCGTTTGATGGATCAGGCTGAGGAATGGCTGCTATCTGCTCCCCGCAGCCTCCTGCAGTCCAGCCAGATAAAGCCCTCTGGAGAGAACCCACATCAGCAGAGGGAGGGAGAGACAGACGAGCTGACAGATTATTTTCCATTGTCTTGTTGTCGTGGTTACTTGCTGAGTTTCTCTGGAAAATGCACCGGCTCGTCCAGCAAGTTTAACCTCTCGTACTTAATCACTCTCCACGCCCGCTGCTCACATATCGACCAGAGGGGGAATAAATACGGCAGCAAACCGAGGTAATGCTTGGTCCCCAGTCCTGCTCCTGACTGAAGATGTGACCTACATAACGAGCTGGAGGAGTTTCCGCGCTGTAAAGTAATTCTGTGCCGTAATTTGATTTCCCCAGAAGTTTACAGTTTCCAAAAGGACATGTCGGAACATGTTCACGGATTTAGTCAGAGCGGCTCTCCAAGTCGGCCTTTTTTTTTATCTGATCCTGGCATCTGGGAGAACTATTTTCCTGGATTTTCCAGCTCCGCTTGACTTCTGTTAAACTGGAATAAAGTGAGAAAAGAAGCAAAGCACCATCGTGAATAAAGCTGCTCAGCACTGCTGCTTTTTATCTATACTGAAATTAAAATCTAGAAGTCTCACTGTAGGACTGAGAACGTTCAGAGTAAACTTATGGTAACCATTACAGCTTTCAGAGCCGAGCATCGCAAATCTTTTATGTTACAGCTGAGCTGAATTTATTTTACGTGCGTCATACCTGAATTGCATGATAAGTACGGTCCCAGCTTAGAAATGATTTTAATTCTCTGGGAATTACTGGAAGTTAATGTTTGTTTTGCCTTCAGATACCAAATTATCATCCAAAGGATTTCCTCTCCACCTCCCTGTAAGGTCTCAAGGTTTAAAACATAATAAACTAAACACAAAACCTATTTTAGTTTACAATAAAGAACCCTGCTGAGCTGACTGGGAGATGAATCTACTGACCTCCAAGCTTGTCTAACCAAGTGCCTCATTGTTGATTTTGTTGATTTTGTAAATTAATAAGTAGCTTGCAGCTTTATGTTTACTGAGCAGAGAAAAAAAGCTGTTTAATCTTTAAAGATAGGCAGAACTACAGAGAAACAAAGTTTTCCTAATAATTTTGAATGCTTATTTTTTTTGTTCAAACCTCATACATTCCCATCTACAAGTTAAAAGGTATAATGTCTGTATTATTGTGTTTAAGGCTCAGTTTAGGCAAAAATAACTATTCCTACATGGCTTGAAACAGTATTGGGGACAAACATCCCTTATTTTATGAGAATTTTTTTAAGGAATAAAAAAAATCACCAGTGAATAAGAGTTGTTGTTAAGCCATTGTTTGGGAAAGACTTAGTTTATGAGGTTGGAGGTAAAACCGCTCCAGAAATGAGATTTTTGCTTGGATCCCTCTGATGCTGGGAATGCACCATCCACAGATAATCACCAGCAGAAGGTTGTTGCCTGATGGAGAACAACTAAAGGCAGAATGGTATTTTTCTTCAGGAGTAGATCAGCTGATTCCATCCTGAATGTTTTCCTGTAAAGAGCTCCAGAAAGCCGCCAACAGATTATTATTTTTTTTTACTGACTTTATCTCTGCATTCTGCAGAGAAAGTATTGGATTCCTGTTTAAAAACATGCAACCCCCCCCCCCCATCCTGAATGTGGTAATCCTCCATGTTTACCTGTGGTGACCATTAGCATGACATAAAACTGGTTCAGCCCATAAAGCTGTTGCGTCACTCCTGAATTCCCTTGGTGCCGTCGACTCAGTCCTCACTGGGTGTGACCAGCAGCTTAAACTGAAGCTCACTTTGGCTGTTTCTCTCTCCTCTTATCAGCTTTTGCAGTTTTCTTAGAAGACCAAGGAGAGAAGGCCGCCGTCCAGCAGGACCTTTACAGAGCTGTAAGTATATCTACCGAACCAAGAACAACGATTTCTCACAGCTAATCTTTTCACGCTGTCTGTATGTCTCTCGTCTGATAAGGGCTTGCTTTATTGACTGCTCCAATAACTGTTTATCACTTTTGTCTGTTCACAGGAACAGTTTGAGAGACGCGCCTGGCGACGATGGAAAACCAGTTACAGAGGCTCGTGTCGGAGAAGAAGGACATGGTGGAGACGGTGATGGAGGTGTTCGAGCAGGGAGCCGAAGTGGTGGCCAGCATCGCCGGGGACCTCTTCCCCGTGTTCTCCATCGCGGCTCCGCTTGTCAAGCTAGCTCTGGACAACGTGGAGAGCAAAGAGGCCGCCTTCATGAAGGAGCAGTTCCAGAAGGTCCGAGATCGTCTGGAGGTGGTCTCTGAGGAGATCCAGCGGATCAACGACCAGATCAAGAAGAGCGGAATGGACGCCATGTACTTCTCAGTGGAGGAAAACATCACCAACCAGTTCAGGAAGTACATGGACATCCTCAACGCCAAGCCCAAGTTCAAGGAGGTGAAGAAGAAGCTTTTCCTGGAACATTTCGGCAAAACCGGCGGAGACAAAAACCTGAACACCCTCTACAACGCGGTGACCGGAGAAACCTTCTCTGCGGAGCCTATCCTGGAGATCATCCTGAACTATGAGGAGAAAAGCCGCCGGCCGATAGAGGACTTCTGCGCTCGGCTGAAGAACCTCTTCTGCGTCGGGCTCATAGCGCTTTTGGGGCACGCTGCCCTAAAGGGTTACGACGAAGAGGATGCTCTTCTCAAAGAGTGGGGCGAAAAGATGAACACCGTCCAAGCCAAAATGAATGCTGTCATTGAAGACTGCATCGTCAGCTTCCCCACGCAAGCTGAGCAGGACTCCCGGCGGCTGGTGAGAGACCAGGCCACCCAAACCAGCCAGCAGCTAGCTGACGCCATCATCGAGAAGCTGAGCAGGAAGTACGACTGGGTGGGCTGGTCTGTGCGCGTATTCAGGTCTCCCACAGGGCTGTTCGCCAACAAGAAGGATTTCCACTGCTCGACCGGGAAGAGCCGCTTCCAGGTCCCCACAACGGACGAGAATCTCAACGTCTGGGTGTCGTACAGCTCCTCGCCTGAGCCCGTGGATAAGAATCACATCCAGCAGCTGATCCAGAGTCAGAAGAAACTCAGCGTGGTGGGTGTAGCCGAGTTCCTGTTCAAGGAGTTACCGGGCGACTGTGTCGTCCACACGGTCAAAACCAGCAAGGACCTGGCCTGCTCCTGGAGCTTCACCGATGAGCTTCACTACTGGGAGCAGCACAAGAACTTCTATGTATGCGTTCATTCAGCTTAACATCGAGAAAAACTCTCCAAATGAATCGTTAATGTATTCCTCCTGTTTGGACATATTAAAGCAGCCTGATGCTGCCACTGTCCTCTGGCCTTACAGGTGTGGGTCTTAAAATGTTTGGATATTATGAACTTGTGCGTGTTTACGGGGTGTAAGTAACTTCTGTGCAGGTGGGTCCGATCTGAGAGATCTCAGTCTGGAGAACCTGAGATATTTTCATGAGGACATCAAGCTAATAGCTACTCTAACATCTTAGTCTGAGCGAGCGCTGTATGAACCATTTTCACTTCTCATTATTTGGTTGGTCACCGTTCTCTCAGCCAGACTCATCTGCGTTTCTGTGCTGCTTCCTTGTTCCAATCCCAAAGCAAAAAAACGGTAGAAATGACCGATTATCTGGGTACGGATCGGTTCTGCCTGCATTATTCAACATAGGGCTGGACGATATAGAAAAAAAAACATGCTTAGCAATCTATTTTTAGATACAGAACACACAAACACTGAATTCAAACTGAAACCTTTAATTAACTACCTTTTTACCAAAACTACAAGTTTTTAAAAAAGAAAAAAGAACACATGCTCTCTTACCTCTTTGAAAGGAGGCGGAGCTTCCTGGGTCTGCGTTGTGATTGGTCAGGAGGATGTAATGACTAATATAGACCTATAGGGCTAAAATGCATGAGGAAGGAAAACTGTTATTCTATTGAACATTTTATTGACCCTTTTTTCTATCATTGATATACGTCCATCGAGCGATATATATTGTTATTGAATTATCGTCCAGACCTGATTCAACACAAGAAGAGGTGAGAAGGCCAAACACCTGTTAGCCGATCCGGGGTGGGACAGCTCCATGCTACACATGCTGCACAGCAACATGGCATACGTGTATGGAGAAATTAAACTTCATTTTAAGATTAAAAATCCCTTTTTTTTGCTAGAGCATATATTTTGGACCAGGTGGATTTTGCCTGCTGTTGTTTGGGATGATTAAATGTCATCGGCCTACGGTATGCTATGTGTGGCTGTTAGCTTTACTTACCTGACTGGTGTCCTGGAATCCCGTTAGTACTCTAAACAAATCTATTTTATAAAAAATATTTATCCCTCTTTTGCACTGTTGCCTCTTTAGTCTCTTAAGAACCAAGAACTTTAGTCCAAACAGGCTTTTAGACACTTGAAAAAAAGCTTGAAATAGATCAGTTTCTCTTCAACCATGTTTGATTAATTGTCAGCCTACTTTACAGATCTGTCAGGAGAAAAAAAATCTGATTTTTGAAGAGAAACTGTTAATTTGCAAGCATTAAAATATGTTTGGACTAAATGATAGGGTCTTAAAAGATTAAAGAACATCTTTTTATGCTTTACCTTTTCCAGAACAAATTTCTTGGGGTAAATTTTTGAGATAAACTCTGATTTGAGCTTTGTAACAATATATCCATCTGCCTAGATGTAAATTTTCAACAAGAACTTGTGGGGATTAGGAAGTGAAAATGCTTAGGGATGTTCTGGAGCTGACACTAAATGAGCCGTTTGTACCAAAGCCACAGGAAAAACTGGAAACCTTCACTTGGATTTCACTTTTCATTCTTGGCTGGCCTAAAAGAGGAGGAAACGTCACCTGTTGTCTGTGATCAGCGCACACCAAGCCTTCATCAGCAGCTTTTATTAGCTTTGTCGTTGTGCAGCAAAGCGTCGTCCTGCTCAAACATCTCGCTTGATCTGTACAGCTCATTGTTAACTTATGCAGCATTTAGTAGAGTTTTTGATTAACTCGGGGTTTGGGGTCGTTTTTTTTTTTATCAAAATGTTTGGAATCTGACGTTCATGTTCACACTACCTTCTAAGAATACAGTCACATTCAATAACTGAGAATATGCAAACCAATGAGGTTTGTTTGTCGATTAAAAGTATCTTTTCAAACTAAACCTTTAAGCAGGTGTTAAACATACTTTCTCACTAAGCCCATATTTCTGTATTGGAAATGTTTTTTATTGGTCTGGTGTAATATTCTAAACCTAAAGCTTTTGTTTTCATAGCTGTAAGCAGAAAATCAATATAATTTGCAGTAATAATGACACGGAAACACCATTGTATATGTAATTAATCTATATAATGTGTTTTACTTAGTGAATCAAGTTCCTAAAATACATTTTTCAATAAAATTAAAATTTATTGAATATGACTGTAAGATGCATCGAGTATTCAGATTAGTTGTGGGTTTTCTGCTCCTCAGTCATGTTTAGTTTTCTTCTTTTACAATATATTGAAAATATCTATTCATATAGCAATAATGATATTTTAGAAAAGTTAATGAAGTATTGCTATTTTTGCATACCTCTACTTTTTCACTGTGTCTGGGAAGTTCAATGTTTTTCGGCTGCACTGGTTGTTTGTAACAAAAAAATATAATAAATCTTTTGAATAAATGCATAACGTGTTTGCAATTTACTGATTATTGCTGGTTTATCTCCTTTTTGTGAAGCACAACTGCCTGAGTTTAAGTTAAACGCGTGTGAAAGTGAAGTCTGGGATGCTTCATCATCCAGTTTCCTAAACAGCAGATTAGGACTGAAAATATTTAACTGACTTTTATGAGGTTAATAATGGCAGGGATGTGTGCTTTGATAAGTTCACTGTGTTTGATTGTTGTAGAAGACAGTTCCCTGTCTTCAGAGGACTGGGTTTGGATCTGGATCAGAGCAGCAACAGGTTTAAAAGAACAGTGTTTGGATCATTACATTCTGAAAACAAAAAATTAGAATAATGCATAAACAAAAACGAAACCCAGGTAAACATTTTGCATGTAAACCTACATTCCTGGATTTTTGAGAAAGGTTATTTTGTTCTGAGGACAGATCTTCCAGCATGGTGTAAAAAAAGAAAACAGTTCAGTGGTTTTCCGGTTTGGAAACACCCACAGCGCCCTATAATCAAGTGGTTGTGGCGTTTCTATTTTCGGCGTGCAGACACTCATGTCCCTTCAGTTTTCTACAGTAGCTCAGCAGATATGAACAAGTGCAACAACAAGGTGTTGAGGATCGTTGCTCTATACTGTTTTTACTGTTTTATTATTTCAAAATTGGCTTTAAGGAAGAATTCTGCTGTCAATGCAGGAAATCTAAATCTTTATTAATAGAATTAGTGATTTCCATCCATCACCCATATTCTATCTATTCTCTATACACACAGAGAATCACAGGTTAAACAAGCATTCACACTCACACCTTAGGTCAGCGTAGAGAGCTCTAATAATGTTAGAAGTCAGTTTAACTGCATTTTAATGTAGAAGCAAAAACAAAAGTTTGGGTTAATTCTTATATTTTTTGAAAACTGTGAAACTCAGATAAATAATCCGCAGCTTCCTTTTAAGTTGCAGCCTGTCCAATGAAGCATTGATTGCTGTAAGGGGATGAATCCAGACTCGTAGAAAATGTGCAATAAAAGTAAGATTTGTCAATATGAGCAAAGTTGAATAATGTCTAATCCACAATTAGATATAGTGAGCCAAAAAAAAATGTCAGCATGGCTTTAAAATGGTCACATGTTAATATTTCTGTAGTACTAAAATTACTGAAAATGTTGCTGTAATAACTCCTGACATTATAATATATAACAATGCTGTTGTTTAAAGCCAAGTAGCTCTTGGCTTTAAGCAACTTCTACTTCTACTTTAAGCCTTCTGCTCAGCCCAGCTGCCATTTGTTTAGTAAATTGTTCACATTCCTCATGTTTATGGCCACCCTTTGAATAAACTTTACCTGTAAAACAAAATGATCAGCATGTATCTTTCTTCAGCTTATTAAGAGTTTATGACAAACTATTTGCTGATATGTAGATCAACTTAGCTCAATTTATTAAACCAGACCCAGGCCCATTTATTTCTGTTTTTCTGCAGCTGAAATAAAACTGACTTTGTTGTCTTCAGCTGTTTTTACTGTTTGTTTTTTTATAAAGTTAGCCATAGTCCCACTGTAATGTGTTTGAATTGTTTCCTTTTCTTTTATGAATAAAAATCAAATGCCATCAGACGAGTTTGTAAGATGAGTTTTATTCTGTCCACGCTGGAACAGTCTTAGTCACAATAGCAGCAGTAAATTTCTCATTTAATTTGCATTGACAGACCCTGTTGGCTGAATACCTGTGTCTGCTGGGAGAGAGGTTTCAGCTCGGACTTAACAAACCGATGCGCTCCTGATTTCCTCTGCCAAGTTTCACCGCCTCCTCAGCAGTTCTGCAAGAAAAGCTTACTTAGCCTGAAAGCTGAGATACCTATAAATATTGGAAGAACTCAGCTAAATTGTTGCAGAGGAATCAACGATAAAACTCTTCATCATTTAATTAAAATTCAATGTCCTGGAAGTAAACCTCAGCTGATTTAAACCAAACCTGTCCACAAAGTACAACAGTACACACAAAAAAACACTGTTTATATTGCTCGCTTTACTCAGAGTTGCTTTAAATGATCAACATACAAAAGTATTTATCAAAGCTGATGTAGTAAAACCTCCGACGGATGGAGCAGAGACAGAACGACGGGTACATCTTGTTTTGGGTTTTTCCTCCACTTGGTTGATTGTCTTCTGAGACCGAAACAGAGCAACAGGCTGTTGAAATGTGCTGATATCTGCTGATAACTTCATAAACTGTTAGCAGTCTGAGCTACTAGCCATAAAGATTTTTATCTTATATGTGAAATTTAAAATTTATAAAGTGTAGACGTTGGATTGCCGTGTCAGTGGTAAGTGGCAAATGTTTGGTTAAATTTATTTTTTGTCTTCTAAGCACAACGTGGCATAACAAAGGGAAATGTCTTATACCTTGTTTACTTTTCCTTAAATGTGACTCACAGTTTTATTCAAAACATATTCCACTGATAATTAGTACAACTGAATGTAGATCAGCTGTTTAAAATAGCAGGTAGAAGCTGCATCAAGTTTCTGCAGCTTATTTGAGAATTAGTTTTACAGGAATGAAGATACATTCTGTGGTGGTGTAGTTATCAATTTAAGAAATAAATAACTCTTTACTGACCTCTGGAAAGCGCTGCTTGGTAAACGAAGAGCCTCGTTAAGCTTCATTCCTCCCAATTAACATCCTAAAAGAATCTTATCAAAGCTTCAGCCTTCAGCCTCACTGCCTCATTTTATGAAGAATCCTTGTTTGTAAAATCATCTTCAGAGGTTCTAGATGAGTCCCAGCTTTTTTTTAATTCCCTGGTTCTGATGCTGTACCCCAGCAGATTGATGGCAGAAGAGATCCTGCCCTCCAAGACGGACTTACAGCAGATCTGACTGTTTGAAATCTCATCTGCTATAATCTGTTTCAAAACTTTAAACTAAAACTTTTGATTAAATTCAGTATTTTAGGAGATATGGAATTTCTTTTCATCGTTATACTAAATGTCAACTTCTACATTCCTTTAAAAACACGATCATCACGTCGTTCACCCTTAACTGGAAGTCCTAAATAACGTCCTAGGATGGCCTTGAACGCTTCGAATTAATATTTTCATATTATTTCACCAAAGTGGCCTTTGTGACACCTTTTATGTGAATCTTTGGTTTTATAAGTTGAAATCCACTGCCATCAATCTGGGGGTGAAATTGGACCTGAGGTTTGACAGACAGGTCAACTCCACAGCAAAGACCAACTTTTTCCTGCGGCGGCAAATCAAGACCATTTTTTTAGGCAGGATTTTGTAAACATAATTGATGCATTTATTATCTAACACTTTAATTACTGTAGCGAAATTTATGTTCAAGGCCAGACAGGCTGCCCTCTCTCGCCTTCGGTTTGTGCAAAATGCAGCTGCTGACCTTCCAACTCGATCTCACAGGCGAGGACGCCTCACTCCTGTGCTGGTGGCTCTTTCCTGGATCCTGGTGCTGCAGAAGCTCTGGTATTACTGGACCAGCGGCCCTTGGTTGTTCCAAAGATGAGGATGAAGCTCAGAGGGAATCGGACTTTTGCAGCTTTGCAGCAGGTCGCCTCTACATGTTGAGCAGACTCCTTCACATTTTCCTTTTAAACCCCTTGTAGAGGTTTATCTTTTTCCCTTGGTATTTAGTGCAGCATGAGTCATTTAACATGAGTTTATTGACCAATTTTACTTTTTCTCTGAATGTACAGCACTATGGTCAGCTATTTGTTGTTTTTAAATGTTCTTTATAAATACATTGGACTGGAATTAGCCTTTATGATTTCATCCCTGCCATCACTTATAGTGTGAAATAAAGTCAATCAGCCCCAGTAAGGACATTTGCTTTTTTTTTAGCTAAAGCCAGTTTGTTATAAAGAATCATCAGGATCTCACTTGACAAAGACATCAGTCAGGATAAGGTCACAACATAAACTCCATGGCGTTTCATAAATGCACTGTGCCTCAGTAACTGCAGCCATCACTCATTCAAAGCAATAGTGGACAACAGTCACTTCACAAAAAGTGAAAACTGCTCAAAAATGATATAATACAAGAAGCTCTGGCCAAGAAGCAGAGATTAACACTGAAAAAGCTGCAGGAAGTTCTGGTACCAGTTCTGGAAAAGCACCAGGAAGGTCATTTTAATATTACACCAACAGCTACAGGTCCTAGGCAGGCATGGCTTCTTCTAATAATAGGCAGCAATGCATGCTTGGAAATTACTCCAGTGACTCACTCAACAAACCAGACTAAAATGTTCCTTAAATCTGGTCTAAAAGTGGGACAGATCAGTGGTTACTAGTTTTTATTTCTAGATCATGTGCAAACAAAAGATGTTTAATGCTCCAGAAATTAAGAGTAAAAACATTATCAAAGGTTGCTGGTGCATGTATGGCTTTTTTAATATCTTTATTAGTTCAATATATCAATGTGGGGATGGTTACCTGTACTGACAGTGACTCTCTGTTCCTTCGTTTCACCCTGTCTGCTCATCTATCTCATCTCGTTCGCTAGCTCTGAGCAACACTTACCATTCCTTTCTGCTATCTTTATTATGGTTTAGAAACAATATATTTGCTGAAAATTTGAAAGTCAATGTCCCTCCCTTATCCTAAAGGGCAAAGCTCGCTGCTGGAAGACACTGGTTAGCCTCAGCTGTTAGCTGCTAGCCAAACCCGTAAGATTAAGACATTTCTTATGAATTCCACTAGAGGGAGCTTGCATACAATAAGTTATACTTTCTTCACCATTTGAAAACCATAGAGAAAGAGAGATTTACTTGTCAGTTTGGTTGTAATATGTAATGTCTTATTGCTGTATGCAAAATTGAAGGTAATTAACCAAAAGTCGGAAAATAGATTCAGCGAATTTTTATGTCAGTAAAATAAATCCATTAATATATTTATTATTCCACTTGTATATTAATATGAGGTAGACATAATTCAGGCTCTATTAAAATTGTCTTTGTTGATCAGCAAATGTTGCTCTACAGCCTGATCCTTTTTCGCACCAGACTGCTGCTAAAGGCCACTTTCTGTCCACGCCCAGGTGGGTAAGCGGTCCCTGACCCGTGACAGCAGAATAGGCGAAGTGATGGTTTTAATCAGGACAGAATTACTCTTCCGTGAACATTATTTGGCCAAACAGCCCTGCATTGAGACCGGCCCCATCAGGTGACCTCAGGAACGCAGAAAAACATCACGTGTCAGCGGAGAAAATTCGCACGCCTTGCAAGAAGACACTAAGCTACCGACGGTCACCTCAGTGTAACCCTCCATTAATCGTTCATTGTGGGGGGAAAAAAACCACAGTAAACTTTGATTTAGAAAAATCTGTTCCGTAATTAAATCAGGTGGTGTGTGTCAGGTGATGGGTGGGAGGGGCTAAGCTTGTGAGGCAGAGTTTCTGTCATAGCAAACATGAGTCAGCCGGTTCATTTGGCACAGAATGAACAAATCCTCAACAATGACCCAACAACGTTTGCTTTATCCAGCAGCTTCATCCCTAAAGTCCTTTTAAGGATGTGGTCTTTGTTTATTTAATGCAGCATAAGTCCAAGCTCTATAAGATTTGCACTTTAAAGCTGTCAACTTTTAAACATTGATGACTGAGAAGACTTTGGCTTTAAATGTCCAGAAATAGTAGGTGTAGCTTATGTATGCCTGTCTCTCCAGAGTGCAGCATTTTCTAAGAGGATTTTGCTTTCATGGATCTAATCCTAAACTGATTAATTTTATCTGCACCTTTTGTATACCACTTTGCAAAGTGGTTTACAGAGCTTTGGTTACAATTGAACGTTTGCATTCTTTCCACTAGCCGGTTAAACCCAGTTTCTCATTGAGGACACCAACCAATGAAGAGTTTCCTGTGTTATTTGGAAACACCTTGAAACATATCTTAAGGTGTAAGGTGTCTATGTCATTGGAAAGTTTTTTGGTTTGTCAAGAATCTGCACTGCTGGACAGGAAATGACTGCAGACCTGTCGATTTGTGGAACTCCTTTCTTCCTCGTGCCTTTGACGAAGTGTGCAGAATGTGGTTTTCCGTTGTCGTGATGGACATAACGTGGATGTCTCTGGAAGAGATGAGATCTTGAAGGCAACAGATGTTGATCAGTGTGTTAAGGCAGATGACCGGTGACGTTGAGCCTGGTTCTGGTTCTGCTGGAGGTTCTCCTCCCTGTTAAAGGGGAGTTTTCCTCTCCACTGTCGCTTCATGCATGCTCAGTATGAGGGATTGCTGCAAAGCCATCAACAATGCAGACGACTGTCCACTGTGGCTCTACGCTCTTTCAGGAGGAGTGAATGCTGCTTGGAGAGACTTGATGCAACCTGCTGGGTTTCCTTAGAGAGGAAACTTTCTGACCAACCTGGAGGATCTGATGGAGTCTGACTTCATAAGGAGCCTTGAGATGACATGCATCATGGATTGGCGGCATATAAATAAAATGTAATTGAATGGAATAGTGGACTTGGATTTGATGGTCGGCCTACAACAGCATCAACCCAGTCATCCTCCACCAGAAGCTCACAGTACCGGCCTCCATCTGCCAGTAGATCTGACGGGCATAGATAGGGAAGACTGGGGAGAACCGTCTACCCAACAAGAATCGCGTGTTCTGTTGCTACTCAGAGGTGTGATCTCTCCTTACTCCTCTTGCCTGTACACAGATGACTGCACCTCAGCTGTGAAGTTCCAGAACTTTGTGTATGACACCACTGTCACTGGTCTGACCGACGACAGTCTGCATATATACGAGAAGTGAATCGACTGGTCCACTGGTACGGTCTGAACCCTGTGGAGCTCAACCCACTAAAGACTGTGGCCTCCCCTCACTGTCCTCAACAACACTGCAGCTGCTGTGATCTGCTTTCTGTTCCTAGGAACCATCCTTTCTCTGGACCTGACACAGCCCTCACTGTTCTGAAGAAGGCCCAGCAATCAGGCCTTCTTCAATTGGAAGAATTCTGATTCTGATTCTGATCCGTCCGACTATGATCCATTTATCCCAGACACCTAGAAGCCGATGTCACCTCTGAACAAGGTTTTTGTTTCTTACATGATAACCTACATATATAATGTTCACGTTTTTCAGGGCTGCCCCGTGCGACCGAACTCTCAGTAAATTCAGTTTCTAAGTTTTCCACTGAAACAACGAGCTCTGTGAGGAAACATTTAATTTAATGCTTTAAACTCAGGTATCATGTTCTCGCACTGAGCTGCCTGGTCCCTTCTCCATGTTTGTTATCGCTGCCATTTTTCAGTACATACCAAAGTCCGGGCAAGACTCAACAAGTGATTACGGTATTTCTAGTTTACTGTTTCAAAGGAAAAGCTTTTCTGTTGAGCCTCATTGTTGATGTCACACTCAGAACAATATTAGTCCAGTCTAACCAGAAAAGACATGAGAGGTTTAATTGCACTCCTTTGTTAAAGTATTTTCCGTTTAACTTCTTCATTCAAAGTTGGATTACAACTACAAACTTCAATGGATTATATTTGAATTTAACGTGATAGATGAAAACAAAGCATGCACAGTGGCACAGTTGGCAGCACTGGTGCTTTGCAGGAGTGCTACCAACCTCCATCTTTCTGGAGGTTGCATGTTCTCCCTGTGCATTCCAGGGTTCTCTCCGGGTACTCTGGCTTGTTTTTCAGGGGCCAGGCTTAGACCTTCAGTTTAGTGAAAGAAACTCTGAATGCTTGAGCACACCAATAGATTTTGGACACCTACATGCTTCCCATTTTGTGGGAACAATTTTGAGATGGCTACATCCTCTTCCAACATGTCTAGAGCACAAAGCAAGGTCCATAAAGACAGGATTTTGGATTTTGATGACCATGACTGGCTGGCAGAGAGTTCTGACCGACGGAAAGCATTTGGGTTGCAGAACCTTGCAGACTGCCTTCCCAGAAGAGTTGAAGCTGTTATAGCTGCGAATGCAGGCTCTACGTCCAATTGAACCCTGTGGATTAAGAATGGGACATCACCTAAATTCATTTGTGAGGCAAGGCCGGCGACTGAATAGTTTTGGCAGTATAGTGTATAGCTTTAAATATTCATGAGCGATATAATTTCTGCTCATACAGGTTATGCAGCCTTCCTAAGCTTCACTGATAGGGATTAAATTGACATTAAAAACACAGACATACCTGTGGCTGGGCTTTGAGCCGCTGTATTAAATGTATTGTGAAACAGGGATTTGTTGTGAACCAACAGGTGCATTCACAGCACCTGCTGTAGTTTTAGTCGGAGCAGAACATTTCGTCTGTGCACAAAAGGTTTCAGTGGTTCTGTGAGACTGTGGATCTGATGTTTTTGATCTCAGAGAAGCTGATATTAGACCGGTTTAAATGTCATAACAGAAAGGTTATGGAGTCACCGCTGGGGATGTTGAATTGCATCATTGTGCAATTAGGTCAAGCTTAATTTATTTTTTTCTTTACTTTTATCTGAAAAAAAGAGAACATAAGTACAAAACAATAATAAACTGGATGTTTTCATAGTTGTGTTTATTCATACACAAAGCAGTCTAATTAGCAATGTTGAGGGGATTTACTAAATTAATCTTTCTCTGCCTTTTTCTTATAACAATAATACTAAAGCTGTAGGCAGCGGATAAATCATCTTTTTACATAATATAAGCTGCTTCATAATAATAATAATAATAATAATCTGGCGCGGATTCAGGCGGGGGCGCAGGGGGCGCGCGCACCCCCCTTTTGGAGACCAAAAGTATTTTTTAAAGAGCCCGAAATTTTAAACATCCTTCATAGAATTAGGATTAAAAGCCAGTACCTGTCATTTAGAACGCACTGTGACGCCGGCGCGGCATAAATTGTCGTCGCAATCACCGATACTGGCGGCGGCATTTAGTGCCCAAATATGGGCAGTAATGGCGGCCTGACGTGTTGTTTCTTAGCAGAGGCACTGCGCTCACACAGGTGTGATAAACAACAATTATTTCAGATTCCCAGAGGACTTCACCATTGAAATTTTCTAGAGCTATTATTGAAGCAACAATGCCCACGTGCATGGCGGTTTGATGTTGCAATACATCGGGTAAAAGTGGAAAAAACATCTCAAAAATAAGGAGACCGCTGCCGCAGCAGACAGATTCAACTCACATCATTCCTTTTTGGTCTCCTTGCCTCAAACTGGTATGGCTGGATTTTGTCAAAAATCAGGTTGCTGTCAAGAAAGTCTTCTATATATTCCAAATCGCTCTCAGATGATGATGATAAATCCATGAAACTCCATCACTATCGCTAAATAATCACTCTCTGCCGCACCGGTCGTCGCCATGTTGGATAATAGCGCGCAGTGACGAGCATGTTCTTCTTTTTTTTTTTTTTTTTTTTTTTTCTTTTTTTTCCTTTTTTTTTTCTTTTTTTTTATTAAAGATTTGAGCAAATGTACAAAATAACGTGGCATGTACAGATATAAAGAAATGAGGTTGTACAAGGTTAAGGCACACATATTAGAAGATAATGATAAATCAAAAAACGGGAAAAGCAAACAGAAGACAAAACAAACAAAAAAAATAAAAAATTTATAAATAAATAAAAAACAAAACAAGAAAAAAAAAGAACAACAATGGGGCATTAGTTCTCAAAAAAATTTAGATCAATATAGGCATTCAGGAGTTGTAGTCCATGCTTGTTTTTTATCCGTTTTAAGGTCCTTAAGTGGTTGTCCATTAGAAGGTTTTTAAAGGCTGAAAACACAGGTTGCATGTTCTTCTTCTACTACTACTACTTCTTCTTCTTCTTCTTCTTCTTCTTCTGTTGTGTTTTCTGGCAGTTTACATCCTGTGTGCATTACCGCCATCAGCTGGACGGAGATGTAATTTAGAAATATATTTTCCTATATATCTTTATATCTTAATGAAACTAAATTATATCTATACTTACACACTCACACACACATACACACTAATGCCTCCCAGCTAACTCTGTATCTTTTAAATATTTAATAAGTGCTTTAAATATTTTATCTGATTGATGCTTCCCTAATAAATCAGCCATCTTTACTGAACTCCCCAATACCCTTTCCAGTTCTTTCCTCTCTTTTATATATTTTCTACAATAAATCAAAACATGTTCTACTTCTTCGATTTCTCCACAATAAGAACAATTACCTGTTGGATGTTTCCCTATTATTTTTAAACCAGTATTTAAACTAGTATGCCCTATCCTGAACCTGTTTATCTATATTTCCTCTCTTCTATTCATTATACTATTATATCTTATGATAATATCTTTCTGTATTTTATATAAATGTCTTCCTTTTTCTTCTAAATTCCATCTCTCCTGCCATATATTATTTATTTTATCTTTAATAATTACTTTTATTTCTTTTCTACTTAGCGGGACATCATATTCAATTTCTCTTGCCTTAACTGCTTCTTTAGCTAATTTATCTACTTTTTCATTTCCTAAAATTCCTTTATGTGCTGGAACCCATGTAAATTGAATACTTATTTTTTGTTGCTTTATACCATATATTAAATAACTGACTTCATCTAGAAGATCTTGACGGCTTTCAGATTTTCCACTTTTAAAACTAGTCAGGCAAGACAATGAATCTGAACAGATAACTACATTTCTATGCTTCACCTCCAGCACCCATTGTAATGCCATAATAATTGCCAACATCTCTGCTGAAAAAATTGATAAATTATCTGTTGTTCTTCTTTTTATAGAAATTTTTTCTTTCAGAATATATACTGCTACTCCTGTTTTACCATTTTCCTGTTTTGATGCATCTGTATATATTTGTGTCATATTTTTATACCTTATAACTAAATACTGCTGCATAATTTGATACAAACCTCCACAGGACTGTTCTATTTTTTTGGTTTCTAAATTTACTGTTGACATTTCAAATAACCATGGAGCAATTTTAGATGTAATTACAGTATGCTATATTACTTATACCAGAATACTCTGCATAAATATTTCCTTCCCATCCAAAACTCCTTATGTGATGGCCATATTCCCAACATTCTCTGAATATCTGTTTAGTAGGGTGATTTTCCTCATGTCCTTATAAATTTAACCAGTAATTTATTGACAGTTTCATTCTCCTTAAGTCCAGTGGCATTACTCCAGTAATCACCTGAAGAGCAGGAATTAGAGATGTTCTAAAAGCACCACAACATATTCTAAGCGCTTTGGCTTGGATTCTATCTAAATCTAATAACAAAGAATTTGCAGCTGACTTATAAACGATACATCCATAGTCCAACACATATCGAATTAAAACATCATATATTCTTTTCAAAGATGTACTAGTTGCCCCCCAGTCATTCCCTGACAAACATCTCAAAATATTAATACCTTTTTTACATTTATCAATGATCTTCTGTATATGTATCTTAAATGAAAGTTTTTCATCAAACCATACGCCGAGGTACCTTACGATATTTACCTGTTTCAATTTATGCCCATATAATATAAGATCTACTGTTGGATTAACCCTTTTCCTTGAAAAACATATTACTTGTGTCTTCTCAACAGACAAATGAAACCCCCATTTATGTGACCATATTTCAACCGTTTTAATTGCTGATTGCATTCTATTTTTTAAATCACTAATATTTCCTCCTCTCACCCATAATGCCCCATCATCTGCATATAATGCTTTACTAATTCTAAAATCTATATTATCAAAAATATCATTAATCATTATATTAAAAAGCAATGGACTACATACACTACCTTGAGGAGTTCCATTTTGTATAGCATAAATATTTGAATAATTTACCCCAACTCTTACTTCGATTGTTCTATTCTTTAAAAAATCCTTAATCGAATTAAACATTTTTCCTTTAATTCCCATTTTATCCATCTTAATTAATAAACCCTCCTTCCAAAGCATATCATACGCTTTTTCAATATCAAAATGTAGCTAAGAGCATTTATTTATTTACCTGAGCCTTTCTTATTTCATTTTCTAAACAAACAATTGGATCTACCGTTGTCCGTCCACTTCTAAAACCACTCTGATAAGGAGATAAAAGACCTCTTTTTTCTATTTCTTACATTAATCTCCTAGTTATCATACTCTCCATCAATTTACATAAATTAGAAGTAAGAGCTATGGGCCTATAACTAACTACTACTTCTTCTTCTTCTCTTTTTTAATAGTGGTTGGCAAACAACTTTTAGGTGCATTACCACCACCTTCCAGATTGGAGTATGGATCAACCTTAATCTTATATTACCCCCACAGAAAAAAAGTATGATGATCGTTAGAAAATGTTGATAATGAGAAAACATGGAGTTCTCACAAGTTGTGTAAAGTTGTAAAGTAATGCAATTTCAGGAAAACTTTTTCAAGTAACGGCAAAGTTATGAAAATTTACATTTTGTTGCAGTTTTTGAGAAGTAATGAAAAAAGAGTGTACGTAAAATAAATAGTGGACATTGACACCCATACAATAGTTATTGTGTAGTTTGTATTGTCTGATCTAAACCTTTTAGTGCCACATGCATTTTATTGTTAAAACTAAGAATCGTCTCCTTTATGAAAACATACTAGGCTTAAAACTGCTGCCAAGCAACTTGCATATGATGAACGATGAGAGTGAGAAAGAGATCTTTACATCATATAAAGATGATCTACCATCAGGATCAACATTCAGGCAGGAAGTGAAGCTGTGGCACACAAAGTGGTCATCATCAGTGGAAAAACCCAGCTCTCTCCCTGAAATTCTAAGGATAACAAATATGAAGTGCTACCCAAACATTTCTATGATTCGTCACCTTCTGTCAGTTATACCTTTTACAAGTGCTTCTGTGGAACATAACTCGGGCCTTAAAGCAGTGAAAACTTTGCTGAGGTCAACAATGGGACAGGAAAGGTTTGTGGCTTTGCTACTTATGTATGTCCACAAGGACATTCATTTAGACATCAACAAAATCATACACACATTTGCCCAGAAGCATCCTAGAGGGTTGACATTCATAAACCCATTATCATCATCATCATAAAGTTGAAGGTGTTGTAGAAGAGAACAATATTCTTTGTCAAGTCTCACAGTTCTATTATAGGCTTATGGCTTAACTTCACCGTACATGTTCATTGGTTTAACTTACTTTAAAAAAAAAAATTCTCAACATGGTTTATCTTGTTAAAATGTGTTAAAAAATCCTTTGTCACTTGAACTATACCAAACTGTTCTTTAGTCCTTGGGTCTTTTTATTTCATTTTCTGTATACATATCATTTCTGGAAATAAAGAAAATCTTTGTTTGATTAATTGTTGATAAGGATAATTTTTTCTTCAAACTACTTTTTAACCTTGTGCATGCTGTAAAAAGCACGATATTTTGACTTAAAAACCCATTTTCAATTACAATAAGGTAATCATGCTAATTCCACTTATGTTCATCCATTAAAATTATTATCAATTAAAAAATCCTTAGATGAATAATTAGGGTAGTGTGAAAGAATAAAGATGGCATTCTTTGGTCGTTTAGCCTCACATTGTCTCGACCCCATGACCCTTGACCCCATGACCCTTAGGTGCGCACCCCCCTTTGAAAAATCCTGGATCCGCCCCTGATAATTGCCTTTAATCCAACTCCATGTTATTATTTATACCAAATGTCATCCAACCTTCCTCTGCGTTTTCTTTACTTTTTTTCAAAGTGGATCTTAATCTCCAAACAGTGTAAAAACAGTTTAATTTATGGATAAACATGGATTATAAATGAATAACCTACTTAATAAATGTATTAATATTGCCTTTGCTTCTATTGGAAGTGGTACCGTTGCTTGTATGTAAATACAATGTATTGTGATTTCTTTGTAAAAATTTATAATATCAACAGGAAAGGTAGAACAAGTTCTTAAACACAATGAGGAAAACGATTCTTCATTTAACCAGTTACATTTTCAAAACTAATGCATAAAGTGTACATCTTCATGATAAATGATCTAATGCCGATTTATTGGGCGCAAAACGAAACGTAGAACAATGTTTTGTCTAGAGAGATAATTGCCTGGTAGTTTATTACTACAATCATACCATAAGATAAGACAAACAAACCACGAGGTAAGTATGAAAGAAATGAAACAGAATATCTACCGCCATCTAGTGGTTAATGATGTAACGACGTCACGTAAAATCAGTCGAGATGTTTTTTGTCTGAAGATATAAATTCTTGCAATACATTTTTAAGAACACACAATAAAATAGAAAGAACACGTGCATTGGAAAACCTTTTTTATATTCCTCATTAGGTTTTTCACATTTTAGCAAATTTAGACAATAATAGAGAAAACTGAAACAAAACGACTTTCAGATGTCCACTAAGAAAATAAATCAGTAAGAGTGATTTAAAAGTATCTCATGTCTCAATATTCACACTTATCCATGCATGCAGTGATGACCTCCACAAAGAAAACCTCTCAAATTAAATAAGAAATAAGGATATTTTAGTGTATACTTTTTTTATAATTTAACTTTCATATTTCAGACTCATTGTAACCTAGCAATTAAGGATCTAATTTATTTCTATTTGTTGTTTTTGGGTGTGACAGTGGCAAACACACAGACAGTTACACTAAATTATTAGCAATGTAAAGAAAAAGAAAATGTTAAAAGAACCAGCTAGTCTAATCTAAAATTAGCTGTAAGTGGCAAGAATAGAAGATAATGAGTAAATACCAGAGTAAATACTGCACAGTGGAAAATATTTCACAGTATATATGTGTATAAATAGATAGATAGATAGATAGATAGATAGATAGATAGATAGATAGATAGATAGATAGATAGATAGATAGATAGATAGATAGATAGATAGATAGATAGATAGATAGATAGATAGATAGATAGATAGATAGATAGATAGATAGATAGATAGATAGATAGATAGATAGATAGATAGATAGATAGATGTGAAATACATATGTTCTTCTGCTTCTTGTGTTGGTTTTGTGAAGCCTAGATATGCATTGTTTAAAGCATGAGGCCATTAAAGACAGAATATCATGCAGGATTAGTGACACTTTTTGAGTTATTTATTTTGCATTTAATAAAGTGCTTAATGGTGCATTTATATTTCGATCCAAAAATGTACATAAGCAGGCGGTTTCTAGATGCAGCAGTTCTCTGAGGATAAGAGCAGCTTACTGAAGCTTGACTGGTGAGCTTTGTGGGTGACGGGCTCCCCTGACCAACTTTGGCTCCCCATAATTTTACCAGATTAATTAGTTTTAAGGTCCAGGACTGGTGAGGTGATCTTCCTCCAACAGTGGCTGCATCTCCACATCTGTGACATCCTGTGGAAGCACAACCGAGTCGGTTTAAACACTCTGAACATATTTCTGAAGTTTATTTCTGGGGTAATAGTACGATAAATGTTGCAGAACACAACTTCAACCAACGGTTACTGTTATGTTGGATTTGTGATTTTTGTGCATACCTGATCTTTCCCTCTGTAGCACAAAGCCTTGATGCTCAGAACTGTGAGGCTGATGCAGACGCAGAGCTGGAGGACGGACATGACGATCATAGTGATGTCCACGGCTCTCAGCAGTCTCTGAAACACCAGATAAAGAAAAAAACTCAATCAAAGAGTCCCTCCACATTAAAAAAAAGCTACAATAATGTGGCTGCAAGTGTTTGAATATTTGGTCCAATTTCAGTATTTTGTCTTCTTGAGTTTAAAACTGGCGTCAATTAAAGAGAACTTCATATGAAACTGAAATAAAGTTTAGGACTTTCCTGAAATTTTACTTATTTGCTTCTTTCAGCTCAGGTCACGGTTTCCAAAGAGACAACAAAGGATTAAAATGATCTTGTTACAGAAAGAAATATGTTGGGAGAAGAATCCAAAATAAATTTAACAGCCTTGTACGCACAATACAACAGAAAAGTCAGGAATCAATAATCAGGAAAAATAAGTGACAACACAAAGGGAAATAAGGCTTTTCCTCTTTAAATGTTAAAAAGGCGAGATGGTCAGGAAGACTAGATAAAGACCCAAAGGTCAAAATGCAGGAGCTGCAGGAATTTACGCATCCATCACTGCTTGTTTTCTACATGCAGCAGCAATCTCTTGTGTTTTCAGGACGTCTGAATAAACACTGTGTCTAGCATGAGAATCGGGTTCTCTGCCTTGAAGAGCATCTTACGCTCTTCTGCACTCTGCATCAGCCTGGGACTAAAACTTCAGTTTAATGTCCATCATTGTGCAAAATAAGTTGTATTTTTGCACCCTCTCTACTGGCAGTCTCTTATTAAAGACTGGAGGGAGAGGGGGAGGAGGCTTCCTACAGTCTATGTGTTTGTCACCTTGAAAGGACAACTGCAGCCACTCCAGAAAACCACAGAGCCACGGCCAGTCAGGGCATCCACACTCACATGGACACAATGACTGATCCGTCAGTAAACTTTAGAATATGGCCATCCTCATGCTAACTGTGCTGCATATTTGTTTAAAGAACAAACAACAAAGCTGAGAAAAGACAAGCCTGAGGCGCAACGGTAAATGACATCTTTACATGTTCCTGGAGCCACTGTGATTTTTTTTTTTTTCCAGGCTTGCCACCATAGTTCACTTTGTGTCTTTTTCATGTTAAATCTGATATTTTGGATCCAGCATTTGTACCCAGTCTGAAACCACTTTAGTTGTTTGGATTATAAGAAAAGTATATAGAATAAATTTCTGTCCATTTCCCACAGGGACACACAACTTAACCTGGACACGTTCAGACTAAGTTAGGTTAGATGTGAGATTTATCCATAAACAGATTTATTTTATGACTAATATTCAAATATTGACATTTTTACCTCACATAATGTGTTTTTGTAACCATCTTAACTCAAATTGTGATGTGCTGCTGTGTAATGGAAGATCAAACACCAGCATCCTGAGCTGCAGTCACCCGACAAATCAAAGCATTTACAGAAAGAAAAAACAAAGATTTGTTTGTTACCTGAGCTAATCCAGCCAAGAAGATGCAGTTTTCGGAGTTCCTATCATCCTGCATCGCACACATCTGAACCACAGTGAAACTGGCCAAATGTAGAGCGTACAGCACAACAGCAACAATGGAGAGGATGGATCCAGCTATGTTGACAACGATAGAAAAGCCCACCTGGAAGGAGAAATATGTTTATTTCGTTCATCAAATCTGCTGCACAGTTAGAAAAAAGTTATTTCCTTTACTTACCAGGCAGGGCAAAGGAAACCTGCCGGCAAAAATCGACACGGCTCCGGCTACAGTGAACTGAAAAGAAGGCAACAAAAAGTTATTTTGGTTTCACCGTCTTTCAAGTATTTGTTTTATTTCACTAATTTTAGCCAGATACCCTGCTCTGAAAATTAAAGGAGCACTTTGGAAACACATCGGATCTCAAGTTATAAAACAATCCTGCTGGATCTCCATCCTGGAAAGGAATGGGTAACGTGTTGGGAACAAACGGATGCCACATCGTTTGATGAAAAAGAAAAACCATCAACCCATAGACGTCACCAAGAAAGTGTCACTGATAAACTGACGGTCCAATTGGCTGAAATGTCATTGCAGCTAGTCAAGGTGGTCCTCAGAGGTCTGTGTGGCCCCCAAACGGTCGTATAGATGCCCGACAACGTTGGAGCTTCTTGTCAGATGACGGATGGAGTCTCTTCACACAGAACCTGACCATTGGTAATTGGTAACCTGAGAATTGGTAATGACAGCAACTCTGTAGTATTTGTCATTGTAGCATCTGTATTTCCTGAAGCTGGGCCAGTATAGTTGAGTTTATTTTGTTTGAATCGACTATTTCATGGTTTATAATTCTGTCGACCAAATCACACCAAACTAAGAGTGATGCATCAAACTGTTGGATTATTCTTAGCTTCTTTCTTTTGGCATTTTATCTGTCAAAAAGTCTTTGTTATGTGTTCTTGAGCAAGGCACTTCATCCTGATTGCCTTCTGGCTGTGGCTACTAACATGTAAAAGTGCTGAAAGCCTGAGTTCCTTTAAATCCATCCATCCATCCATCCATCCATCCATCCATCCATCCGTCTTCTTCCTCTTATCCGGGGTCGGGTCGCAGGGGTAGCAGCTTCAGTAGGGAGGCCCAGACGTCCCTCTCCCCAGCCACTTGGGCCAGCTCCTCAGGAGGAATCCCAAGGCGTTCCCAGCAGAGAGACATAGTCCCTCCAGCGTGTCCTGGGTCTTCCCCTGGGCCTCCTCCCGGTGGGATGTGCCTGGAACACCTCTCCAGGGAGGCGTCCAGGAGGCATCCTGACCAGATGCCCGAGCCACCTCAACTGGCTCCTCTGGACGTGGAGGAGCAGCGGCTCTACTCTGAGTCCTCCCCGGATGACTGAGCTCCTCACCCTATCTCTAAGGGAGAGCCCAGACACACTACGGAGAAAACTCATTTCAGCCGCTTGTATCCGGGATCTCGTTCTTTCGGTCACGACCCAAAGCTCGTGACCATAGATGAGGGTAGGAATGTAGATCGACCGGTAAATCGAGAGCTTCTCCTTTTGGCTCAGCTCTCTCTTCACCACAACGGATCGGTACAGCGCCCGCTTCACAGCAGACGCTGCACCAATCCGCCTGTCGATCTCCCGCTCCATCCTCCCCTCATTCGTGAACAAGACCCCAAGATACTTGAACTCCTCCACTAGGGGCAGCACATCCTCCCCAACCCGGAGAAGGCACTCTACCCTTTTCCGGTTCAAGACCATGGTCTCGGATTTGGAGGCACTGATTCTCAAGCGGTGAAGCGGTCAGGAAGAGAATCAGAGTTCCTTTAAATCAAGATTAAAAACACATTAGTTTAGGGTTGCCTTTGACTGTTCTAGTTAAACTGTTTTACTGAAACATCCTTAGTTTAAGTTTGTAGTCCAACTGGTTTTAATATTTGCATTAGTTTCCATTTTCCCATGTGTTATTTTGTTTACATTTTTCTACATTTTATTCCAACTTGCTTTTATTCTGTTTTTAATTTCTCTTTATTTGCCCTTTTTTGTTGTGTTTGCACTGAAATGTGCTATACACAAAAAATCGCCTTGCCTAACATAGCTCACCCCAGTCAGGGTGTGAATGAGTGAATTGATTGTAGTGAAAAGCACTTTGGGGTCATGGAACTATAAATACAAGTGCTATACAAGCATAAGCCAATCACCATATAAAAGTAGAGAGACCCAAGTATCCATGTGGGCCCAGGAATGGGAAGGAAAGAGGACTGCTTTTATATCTGCAGCAGATCTTGACACCATAAAGATGTCTAGAACTCCTGCCCCCTAGCTCCCAAAGTGCAATAGCCCCTCTCTCCCACACATTCACGTCGGATGTTGTCGCTTCAAACCTGGATACTAAGGATGATGAACATCTGTTCAAATATCAGTAGACATCAGTACAATTCAATTTTATTTATATAGCACCAATTCATGAAACATGTCATCTCAAGGCTCTTTCCAAAGTCAGACTCCATCAGATCCTCCAGGTTGGTGAGAAAGTTTCCTCTCTAAGGAAACCCAGCAGGTTGCATCAAGTCTCTCCAAGCAGCATTCACTCCTCCTGAAAGAGCGTAGAGCCACAGTGGACAGTCGTCTGCATTGTTGATGGCTTTGCAGCAATCCCTCATACTGAGCATTCATCAAGCAACAGTGGAGAGGAAAACTCCCCTTTAACAGGGAGGAGAACCTCCAGCAGAACCAGAACCAGGCTCAGTGTGAACGCTCATCTGCCTCCACCCACTGGGGCTTAGAGAAGACAGAGCAGAGACACAGAAAGCTCAGAAGCTCACATTGACCCAGGAGTACTTTCTATGTTAGATGGTAATAGTGGATGATCTGCCTCCCCTGAAGATGTCACAGCTAACAGAGTACTAGTGGAAAAGGGACCTTTAGTCACAACCAAGCTGTGTGTGTATTACTTCATTGTACATTTCAACTATTTGGGTATGAGTAAGAAAACTATGTTTAATTTAAAACTAAAAGCTTTGCTGATATCTGCCATATTTCAGTTATGATAGAACCTGTCAAGCTTGTAGAAATCTTCACAAATAAAAATGTCACACAAATAAAAGGAGAAGCTGAACTTAACAACCGATTCAAAGGATTTTAGTTTTGTACTCACAAAAACACCCAGCCAGTAAGGATAAGCTTCTACACGTTCTGGTCCGAGTCCGATGTTGAACAAGCCGACCATGACCTGCACAGTCTGTGGAACGTTTTAGAACAACGCCTTAAAGTTGTGTTACTCTTCAAAAAATGCAACGTTTAAGTGCCTTCGGTTCCTCTCTCACCCCGAGAGCGACGACCACGCTGCTCGGCATCATCACATTTTTCACCGAACGGCCCAACGGACAGGAGAAGAGGGCCTTGATGATTTGACACCATGGTGGCAACATGCTCTGACTGTCGGTTGCAATGGCGACGACAGTCACTCCCTTCTCTGTAGCCACGGAGATGGACATCTTTAAAACCTGAAACATGGAAAGGAAGTTTAGATTTTAAAAGAAATGGTTTCCAGGGTAGTTATTTTCTGTATTGACAGTGTCTCCCTGCTCATCCGTGGAGCTGCTGCAGAGCTGCATCCCAGATGCTCTAAGGAGCGTTTTCGCAGGTCCTTCCTCCCAGCTGCTGTCAGACCTTATAATATCTGCCGCTCCCATCAAACTTAATAACTGTTTATATCATGCTGATGGTTGCAGGGGTTCTGATCCGATCGTTAAACGTTGACACCGTTCCCAGATGCTGAGGTAATTTGCACACGCTTCAGCTACTTCGTGAGGACCCTGCACCATCACGCACAATGCATATCGTATTATCGTATGTTATGTAAAAAGGCTGGAGTCTTTCCACTGTTTTTATTTTACACTGTGCAATATTTTACTATCGTATTTACTTTTTATCTCCTATTCCTGGCAGTCCTTTAATTTGGCTAATTTTGATTAGACATTTTTTTTCTTCCTCTTGCCAACGCTAATAATTGTGTGCAACAGTCTGTGTGTTTGCCACTGTCACATCTGAATTTTCCCATTGCAGGACAATAAAGGAATTCTTATCTTATTAAAATCAATAAGTATTATCCAATTGTTAATTTAATAATTTATTTTATTTAATAATTTGAGCTACCCTATTTGATTATTGCAGTATATTCTACTTTTTTAGATTTATTTTATGAATAACTTTGAATACTGAACTGAAACAGAATTTAATCGAATGCTAAGAGGCTTAAAGTTTTCCAAGAAAATATCTCCAACACCATTAGCAGCAAAACCTGCCAGGACTGTTGACACAGGGCAGCATGGATCAATATGTTATATATTTTACACCAAGTTGTGATCCTGCATCAAACCAGGATGTTTCCATTCTGTTATCATCTACCTTTACCTTTTCTATCATCTGGAACCATTCTCCATCGGCCTCTTACATCACCAATGCTTTTTCATCCACAAAGCAGCTGCTTAATGCTGCTAGTTTCATTTTTTTAATTCTCTCTGTAAACCTGAGAGAAGGAACAGCCCGCCTGACACAAACAGGCAGAACACGTTCGGTAACTTTCTTCCGCATTCTGATGTGGTAGAAAATTATCCACCATTTGTGTCCCTAAGCAATTCACCGTATTTACCTAAAAAAGTGATCAGCTGGTGTAGCTGGATCACCTGATGGTCTTTTTCTCAGCCCCCGTCGTGGCACCTATTTAAGTTTTGAATTACTTGTGAAGGTCTTGCTGTGTAAGATCATTCAGGTAAAGCCCAAACAGGTTTGTAATGTGAACTTTGCAAGAAGTTGATACTCTACTTTTCTCACGTCTTAATGATTGTATTAAAATTTATTTAATTTTATTTCACAAAATAAAATAAAAGTCTAAAATTTCCCTTCAACAAAAATGTAAAAACACATAATACATAACAAATACATCTTTTAAATGCCCCACCTGTTTATTCTATGCAGCGGATGACGCATGAAAAAAAAGTCACTTAGTTCCTGGGTCATGGTTCAAAAAGTCAGGAATAAACTATAATTATTTTTTATAAAAGCATTTTGATGCAGTAAACTTACCTGGTGAGCTACTTCAGTCGCCTCCAACAGTTTGCTTTGACAACATCTGGCTCAGGCAGCAGAAACAAAAATCACACTTCCTGTCACTATTACTTCAAATTAAAAGCTCGCTTCCACAAAAGACCCCCAGGTACAGAATTCCCTGTAATTCAATTCCTTGTATGAGCATAAGAGCATAAAAAGTGAACCGTAAATGAAATCTGAGCTGAGGTGTCAGTGCCTGGCTCAAACATTTAAGTTTGGGTTCATTTTGGGAATCATCAGAGAACTGATCAGGAATTAGATAATCTACAGACTTTAAGAGCTCTCTCTGAAGGTTTGCAGCAGATCGACTCTCACTGGATTAAAGTTAGATGCTTCTTATGAATGTGGAGGAGTTTGGTATGTGCAGAGGAGAATGAGTTAGTTCAGGAATGTCTCAAAGTCAGGAAAGTAAACATTGATATGGTATCAAATCCAAACACGCAGCTGTTATTCAGTGAGACTGAAAGATCAGTTATTGCACTCGGTTCTGGATCATACAGTACCTCCTGCCTTTGGCTTCTCCTGACATATAAAAAACATTTTTTGCTTTAGAAAATATCAAACGTTTATTTGTTTTTATTTCACCAACAGCTCTTCAATCTTACCTTTTAATAAGTGACACATCAGGGGGAGCCATTATTCTCAAACATGCAGGAACGAATCCTTTTAACAGATTTTATCAACAAAAACCAAAAGCAGAAGCTGAGATCTCCATCGGCAGGTTGTATTTTGATAAGTAAAGTTATGCGGCTGAGCAGAAACTTGAGTGATTTTTCCTCCAACAGAGGCTGCAGAAGAATACAGATCACATCCGTACCGCCTTCACGTGAAACGGATTCAGGAAATGATTAGGAGATGAAATTCTTTACGAGAAAAAAATCTAACTGCAGTAAGTAGAATTATTATACTAGTCTGCCACTTTGGTCAGGACTGCTGCTCAGAAGATTTTCTGCTTTAGTAACTCTGCTGGGAATCCGCATCCATTGTTTGAAGACTATCCTTAAAATGTTCTTAAAATGTCCAGAGCATTCTCTTTGGTGATGCTGCTTTCAATCAATCAATCAATCAATCAATTATATGTGAATTCTGAGCCGGTATTTCACAAAAATGTCATTACTGGTACAGAATTACAGCCTGACAATAATTCAACAGCAATATATGTCAATGGATAGACATGTGGTGTAAAAAGGAAAAACAAAGTAGGTATACATACACTACCAATACAGTGGTTCTAGATTTGTATATTATGAGAAATAAAAAATAAACAATAAATTAACGGTGTACAGAGGAGAACTAATAGGAATTCTGATGGCATTAGAATGGGTTGAGGAAATTAGGGAAACGAAGGTCCTAATTTGTTCAGACTCAAGTAGTGCACTAACAAGTTGTAAGGAAATAATAATATAGTTTATATATCCAGAGGGAAGTGGGTGAGTTTTGGAAATATAAAAGAATAAAGAACTGTACTTTATTATATCAAGGATGTGATTTGGTCACATAGGATTAAAATTAATCCTAATTGACCACTCACAAACATCATACAGGCTTTTGCAAGTATTGTTGACAACCAGAAACCAAAGACCTCGATTTCTTGGAGTGTAATAAATAGTCACATGAGAGACAAGTGTTAGTCAGGAAACTGCATAGGAATAAAATTAATGATTTATTTGATGTTATTTTATTTTATCAGCACTTTGAATCATCATGTTACTGAAAGGTGCTTTATGAATAAACTTGCCTTACCTAATAATAATAATAAAGATCATCGGGTGACTTTTAACAGGTATGTGGAGAAGAATATTTTTGTAGACCGCCGCTAACCCAGAAGGTGGCGGTAATGCGCCTTAAAGTTGTTTCCCACCCACCACAAAAATCACAAGAAGAAGAAGAAGAGGTTGTTGGGGACTCAGGTGAGCGAGGGCGTGGAGTGAGAAGGTGTGGAATGGAGCGGCGCGGGAAACACAAAATATAAACTATATCGTATTTTGAAAAGGCGGATTTTGGCATAAACTGGTATGTGAATGGTTCTGGTGGAAATGGAGGTAGAAATTGAGGAAGGTATGGATTTAGAAGGGTGGACGCCAGTGGGGAGAGGAAGAGGAAGAGGACGTGGTAGAAATAAAACAGATGAAGGAAAGGGAAGTCAAGGCAGTAAACGAGAACTGGAAGGAAGTAGTTCGGATGAAGAAAGGATAGTTAGGAGGAAACTTGTGAGGGAGGAATTTAAAATAATATTAAAACTTAAAAATGAGCAGGAACAGGGATAACATCAGCCCCATTGTGGTGTCAAGAGAAATAAAAAAGAAAATTGGAGATGTCGAAATGGTAAAGATTTTGCGAGATGGAAACCTATCGGTAGTTTGTAAAAACGAAGAACAAATGAATAAGGCTTTAAATGTGGATAATATCTGTTAAAAAACTGTGTTGGAGAAAAAAGTGCTGGGAGAAAATAAAAAGATTAGAGGAGTGATTTATGGGATCCCTCTAGAGCAGGGGTGTCAAACCCATTTCTATATCGGGCCACTTTGGCATCAAGAAGTCATTAAAAGGGCCGGTTACACGTGAATAGATGATACTTTTGATTTCAGAATTTCATTTCTCTTCACATAGAAATATAAAAAAATGCACAGTAACATAAAAGTAGCACCCTTAGGCCCAGTTTATACAGTTTATCTACAAAAAAGGTTGATATTGGGATCAGTTGCACTTTAAACTCATAATTCTGCATGGTTTTTTTCTCTTTTCGGGGGTTTTAATGTGTTGTGGGAAAACTTACATCTAGTGGCAGGATGCTGTAACTACACAGTTAAAAAAACATTTGCTACAGGAGGCATAATTTTAGCCACTTTATACACTTTAAAAGTATATATGCCTCTACTTTATGACATGCTATGCCTTTTTTGGCTCTGGAAGGGCCGGATAAATTGCTCCGACGGGCCAGATTCGGCCCACGGGCCTTGAGTTTGACACGTGTGCTCTAGAGTCTAGATGAAGATCTTGAGAAACTTAAGAGAAGTATTGTGGGTGCAAAAGTGAACAACTTGAAGAGATTGTCTAGATTCTAGAACAATAAATGGAGAATTGTGTTCAGGAAACATGGTTAAAAACGTTAGATTTTGTGATTAAAGGATATAATAGTATAAGAAGAGATCGCCAGGAGTGGAGGAGGATGTGGAAAATTTATAAAACAAGGGATACAATACCATGTATTAGGGAAAGGCAAAGAACTTGAATATATAGTAATTGAGATATGGGAACAAGAAGGTAAATTTAAAATTATAAACTTTTATAATCCATGTAAAACATTATCAATTGAAATAATTGAGTAGTTAACTGAATATTTGGAAGGAAAAGTAATTTGGTGTGGGGATTTTAATGCAAATAGTACATTATGGGGTAAATGTAATGATAAAAATGGACAAGTTATAGAAGAATTAATGGAAATGAAAAATCTTGTTTGTATTAATGATGGGAGGGGAACAAGAATCAATGTAAGAACAGGGATGGAATCAGATTTAGATTTAACAATAGTATCAAATGTTTTAGCTGGTAATTGTGAGTGGTTCATTGATAAGAATTCAACAATAGGTAGTGATCATTATCCCATAACAATTAGAGTAGGATTAAATTTAAATAATAAGAATATAAAGGTCAATAAAAAACTCAATTTCAATAAGGCAGAATGGATTAAATAGGTACTTGAGTCAAAATAACTTGGAAAAAATATGAGAATGGATATAAATTATGTAAATCTAAACATTTGTAAGATAATCATGGAAGCAGCAGGTCATTCTATAAAGAAAACAGGGTGTAAAAAAAATAAGAAAATGGTACCGTGGTGGACAAATGAATGTAAAGAAGCAATAAAGTTAAGAAATAAAGCATTTAAAGTATTACAAACCAATCCAATTCATAAGAATTTAATTGATTATAAAAGAAAGCAAACAATAGTAAGGAGAACTATTAAGAATGCAAAAAGAGAGTATTGGAGAAGTTTTTGTAGCACAATAGGGAGAGACACAAAATTAGAAAAAATATGGAAAATAATTAAAAGAATGAATAGCATAAAAAGAGAGTTTGAATATTGTATATTAAAAATAGATAATATAAATATAATAAAAGATGTAGATAAAGTTGAAATGTTGGCAAGAACATTTAGTAAAATTCACAGTTCAAATAATATTAGTGAAGAGGGAAGAAAAGGAAGAGAAAATACAAAACTTAAATATAAAGATTTATTAGAAAGTATTGAAGAAACAAATAATTTATTGAATGTTGAGTTTACAAAAGTTGAATTGAATGATGCACTTAAAAAGACAAAAAATACAGCACCAGGTAAAGATGAAATTTGGTATTGAATGATAAGTCAACTTAGTGAAAAATCAATAGATATAATATTGCAATTATATAATAAAATTTGGGAGGAGGGAAAATTACCGATGAACTGGAAGGAATCAATTATAGTACCAATAGCTAAACCAGGAAAAGATAATTCAAACCCACAAAATTACAGACCAATAGCGAAAGTAATAAAGTAATAATTTTTTATAATCCTGGGAAAAGGATCCAATATGAAACACTGAATGAAATTGATAATTATTTAAATGGAAAGGTTGTTTGGTGTGGTGATTTTAATGCACATAGTTCGTTATGGGGTATTAAAAATGATTTAAATGGAATAGTTATTGAGGAATTAATGGAGAATAAAAATCTTGTATATTTGAATGATGGAAGGGGTACAAGGGTTGATATAAAAACAGGTAGAGAATCGGCAATAGATTTAACAATTATTTCAAATTCGTTGGCAGGTGTAGGTTCATGGCAAATAATTAAAGAAGTAACAATAGGAAGCAATCATTATCCTATAGTGACAGAAATAAACTTGAATATTGAAAAGTATGATGTGGGGGGTTTAAAGAAATGGTGTTTCAGTAGTGCCAATTGGGAAAGATTTAGATTTATAAGCGAGCAGGAACTGGGACAAATTAATTTGAATATGGAAATTGATCATTTCAACTTCTATGTTTGTGATGCTATTTTACAAGCTGCTAATGAATCCATAAAGAAAAGAGAAGGGAGGATCCATAAGCAGATTGTTCCTTGGTGGACAAAGGAATGCAATACAGTAATCAAAAATCATAATAAAGCTTTTAAAAGGTTGAAAAGGAATCACAGTGTACAGAATCTTATAGAATATAAAAGATGTCAGGCTCTTGTGAGAAGAACTACAAAGAATGCAAAAAAGGATTGTTGGAGGAATTTTTGTAATTCGGTGGGAAGAGAAACAGATTAATAAAGTATGGTCAATGATAAGAAGAATGAATGGTATTAAAAGAGAATATGGTTATCCAGTCCTGGGTGATGGTAAGGTAATAGCAGTTAAGGATGAAGAAAAGGTAGAAATGTTGGCAAAGACTTTTAGTAAAATAAATAGTTCAGATAATATTACTCTGGAAGGAAAAAGGGGGAGAGAAATGACAATATTAAAAAGCAGACATATATTAGAGAAGACAGAGAATGTAAATGATTTATTGAATGTTCCTTTCACAAAATCGGAATTAAATCGAGCACTTCAGACAGTTAAATTAACTATACCAGGAAAAGATCAAATTTGTTATTTAATGTTAAAGCATCTTAGTGAAACATCTAAAGAAATTTTATTGGAACTTTATAAAAAAGTTTGGGAAAATGGAAAATTACCAGAAAGTTGGAAAGAGGCTGTAATAATACCAATACGTAAACCAGGAAAAGATTATACAAAACCTGAAAATTATAGATCAATTGCGTTAACATCAAATATTTGTAAAATAATGGAGAAAATGATTAATGAAAGAATGATTTATTATATAGAATCAAACGGATATTTATCAAAATACCAAAGTGGCTTTAGGAGGGGTAGGAATACTATGGATGCAATTTTGAGTTTAGAATTTGAAATCAGAAAAGCTCAAATTAGTAAAGAAAGTATTATAGCAGTGTTTTTTGATTTGAAAAGGCATATGATATGTTATGGAAAGAAGGTTTATTAATTAAAATTATGAAGATGGGTATTACAGGTAGGATGTATTGGTGGATCAAAGATTTTCTAACTAAAAGACAAATACAAGTTCAAATAGGTAAATATCATTCTGAGAAATAGATTGCTGAAAATGGTACTCCACAGGGAAGTATAATACGTCCTTTATTATTTTCGATAATGATAGATGATGTGTTTCAAAATATAGATAATGGAATGGGTTTTTCTCTTTTTGCTGACGATGGAGCTATGTGGAAGAGAGGGAGAAATTTGGAATTTATTACTAAAAAGATGCAACAAGCTATTGTTAAAGTTGAAGAATGGTCATTAAAATGGGGATTTAAATTTTCAGTAGATAAGACTAAAACAATGTTCTTTTCAAGGAATAAAATGAATTATGGTAAATTAAAATTATATAATCAAGAAATAGAAAGAGTGAAGCAATTTGAATTTTTAGGGGTTTGGTTTAATAAAAGAATCACATGGAAAACATAATCAATGAACTGGTCCTATTTTAAGTGCAAATAATCTTATTTACCTGCTCATATCAAGGGCAAATACATTCATTTCAAGAAAATTTTACTCATTTTTAGTTCTTTTTGCAGTGCAGTCTCCAACATTACCTGTAAAAAAAATAACCTCAAGGTCTGGGATCACTACTTAAATACTTTGAGCAATGTCCCGGTTTGAGGGATTTAAAGATGAAATAGATATCGAATGAACTGGCACTTAATAACCATTTAGTCTTTGACTGTCAATGATTATTGACTTCACACATAGAAATGAAAACACAACTGCACTTTAACTCTTTTGAAGAAAAAAATATATATTTTCCAATGTCCAGAAATAAATGTGACACTGTCACTTACTAATCCAAAATATCAGATAATAATGACATATATTCTAGCCAGAAAAAAAAAAAATAAAGCAAACGAACAAAACAAAACTACCTGTTTAAGTTTTGCTGCAGCAATAGTCAATTTAGTTTAGTTGTGCACAACCCAATACCTATTTTGAGCTCAGTAAAAAAAAAATGTAATCCGATATTATCCTCCAACACCACAAGAGGAAAACAAAAAAAAAATCCTCCTTTGATGAGACGGTAAAGATGAAATTCCAAACTCAGGCCTGAAGTTCAGAGTCCAGCCCGCTGTCCATCACGCTCTCTCTCTCACCCGCTATGGAATGGAAACACACCGCTCCTCTGTCGTACCCACTGTCTCGCTCACAGTCCGCCACTCAATCCCTCAGTAGCCTATAACTATGTTAACAGAAAATACAGTTCTTTACGTTTAGATCAAACTACAGCAGTATACAGGCATACTATGAACTCAACTCTAAAGTCAGCACAGCAATGAAATTTAACATTTGGCCACATATGTCTTAACTAATAATTTGTATAAAATGAAACAGTTTAGCAACTACATTGACATCAACATACGACCCACACTTCTAGAAGGAGTCAGTACAGCAGCCATTAAGATGGTGCCCCTCCTTTCAACTGTACACGAACAGCAGTCTTTAAAACTTGTACAGGATAAAAGTTAGGAATAACCATGATATATGTCCTATGTTAACAGAAAAGTTTTTTTCAGATGCCGCCATCAAAAGAAAGAATAAAATAATTCTAACTCTTCAGGATATTATTCTCTTCTTCTTTCAGAGCTACGCCTTCGCTTTTTCTCCCTGTCACTACCCGATCCGTACCATCAGCTCATTTGCGCAAGCGCAAACAGAATAACTTCCGGGTCGCCAAAACAATAATGTAATTACGGTAATGAAAATACTTATTTCTATACTTAAATCATTAAAAAATGCTAAACTATATCGTAAATAAAATATTAAAGACTTTTCTGAAAGAAATTGAAACGTTTTACATTCTCTCCATTGTATTGCTTGACGTCATCATCGGATTATGCTCCAGCATCCTCCAGTCCGGGAATTTATCATTGCATAACGTTTATCTGTACGTTAACTGTACGTGTCTGAATGCACTCTGTTAAAACAGGACTGGAAAAAAATATTTAATCCTTAATTATACGGTGAATTTCGTTATACAAATGATCTTGTTCTAAACATAAACAAACATTTATTTTATTAGAAAGTTAAAATTATCGATTGAGAAATTAGCGCCCTCTAGTGTACACATAATAAACTAGAGAAGACCTCGTGATTATAGTAGCCGCATTGTTTTTTTTTTTTTTTTTTTTTTACAAAAACGAACAGGGAATAGGACAAAGAACACACACAAAGCGAAGACATACCTTATTAAAATACATTTATTAGGCACAAAATACATACATATGCAATTCAGATAAATGATAAAAGAAACTTCAAACTTCAAAAAAATTCAAAATAAAATACATTTCTGTACTACTATATGTGTTTATAGCGGGGGGTTTGTGTACTTTAAGAAATGGTTTATATATTTTTATTTCCCTAACCTCAACTAGGAAACATTTTTGCTATTAAAAAACAAAAAACAACGTATTTTTTTATGTATTTCTGTTGTTCATTTTTTAGAATATGCATTATTGCCGCAAATACAAAGATATACAAAAAGAAACCCCTGCCTCGAAAAAATACAAAAGAATAAAAAAGTAAGAAAAACGAAATATTTCCCACCGGAAGTTATTCTGTTCACGCACGCGCAAATGAGCTGATGGTACGGATTGGGTAGAGACACTCCCTCCACAACAGGTTCAGAAAAGAACACCAGCGCTGCACAGTGGCCACCTAGTGGGCATTACCGCAAAATGTTTACCACTGCTGAAAAGTGTTGAGAATTAGAATTAATTAACACAAAGTGGCGTAACCTGAACTATTGGTGTCTGATTTATAGGGTAAACATAGAAAACTTATACTTTGTGTTGTGACAATTATTGATCACAATATCATATTATCCCCACTTAAGTTTTTTTTTTTTTTTTTTTAAGATTTAAGGTGGGTTACACCTTCACTGCGGAGGTCCTTCATGATGTCGCTTACTGATGTTTTGGGGGGTTTCTTCACAGCTCTAACAATGTTTCTGTCATCAACTACTGCTGTTTTCTTTTTTCCGACCTGTTCGACGTCTGTTGCTCCAGCAGTTTTTTTTCTTATTCCCGACGTTCCAGATGTTGTGCGCAATCTTTGTCCAGTGGCTGTGATTGATTTTCGGCTTTGAAATGGTTTTCCTCCCATGTTGGTTTAAACTCTTTAACAAGAAATGCATACTTAATAGGTTTAAACTCAGGCTGAAACGTAGGCTAGTGATGCAGAGCTGTTATGTTTGAACCGTCAACCTTAAAGGCAACACCTGGTCAGCAAGACACACCTGTCAGTCACATGTTCCAGTGGTTTTGCTCACTTGAAAAGTGGTTGACGTGTCCAGAGTTGTTAAATATCAGGGAATAAAAGCTGATATTCAGGCGTCTTGCTCCTATTTTGATCTTAAACCCAAATGTCTTTAGTGAAGAACTAAAACGGGAATTTGCCTCGTTGTTCCGATACTTTTGGAGGGAACCTTACCGACATTATGGGGCGACGGTGCGCAGCAGGTTACAGGTTCATATTAGTGTCTTATTCTAAGAACCGTGTTTCTTTTCCCTCCTAGTTGTCTTATTTTGAAAATACAATCAGTGATTTGTTATGCCAGAAGCTGTTTGAATATGCTTATTATTATTAATAATTATAATTTGGTATTATAATTTAAGTAATCATTCAACTCAAAATTCCGCTATAACAAAATATAGTTCAAATGGTGGTGATGTTAGCTAGAAGCTTGTAAGAATTTATACCACTAATGCATTAGTTAATCAGCTGTTATGAACTCATTTATGCTGGAATAAATGATCTGGTCGGACTTTTAACCGACGAGGTTTATCCAGCAGGCTGTGAGAACCCCAATATAACTGCAATTAGAGTTTAAATCCTTATTCCTTATCACCATCCAATGATATTGTCTCTGTATTAATATCAGATGTTAACTCCAAAGGAGGTTAGCTCTGAATTCTGAATAACCAGGCAACTGTGAATTAGATTGAACACAAAACAATTTCTATTCTGCAGTTGTTGTTTTTATTGAACCAAAAGCAATTCCCTGTTACAGTAATTCTCTGATTCAACGACTTTGGAAATCTTACTCACTACTAAACTACACATGCAAAATATATATGTGGAAATAAAAGAACAAACAAAAACAAATGGATTAACATGAGCGGCTAGCGAATCTAAGTCCAGCTCACGGTCGTTTAACACCACATCTCAGTCACCCGACACCCTTCCAAGATGGCGACTATGATGACGTATGATCTACCAATTTGCGTGATGCGTGAGGGGAGGTCCTAATGACGTAACCACGCTTACGCTGATGGGGTAATACCTCGCTTCGAGAGGGCGTGGCTAACTGGGGAGTTTAAACGGAGACCGCGAACTGAGCTCGGACAAAAAGATTGCACCCGCTGATAAGCAAAGCAAAGATGGAACAAAGAGAGAGGAAAAGGATGAAAAAGTTGAAGAATCGACTCACGGCGGAGTCTCCACGGACCACAAACAACCAACAACAGCCAAGTCACTTTCACAAATGCATGCACATACAAAGAAAATATTCAGCAAAATAAATCCAACTTCGTCTTGGGGTAAAAAGCATTAACCTACACCTACAAAGTTCCTACACCTGCCCAGGCACTTCTAAACACCCTGTGGGTGAAAAAGAAATACTTTGAGGTGTTTCAGGAGTGAAGTCCCGGCTTCGGGGTCCGCGAGCGCTCCGACTAACGCGGCGTCCTGAATGCGGCGTCCTGAATGCGTCTTGACTGCGCGGCGGCGGTTGCAGACAGGAGCGAACAGCAGCGGGGACGGAATGAGGAGGCTCCTTTGTCTCTTCCTCCGGGCTTACAGTCGCTTTGTTGGCCAGACAAAGCGGGGTCCTCTTCGATCACTGGGAGATAAGGCGGCTCCCAGTCTTTTGATCAGAGGGAATTAAAAGTTGGTGGCCATCTTGACCACATTGCATCATGGGGAATGCAGTCGTCACATCTGAACTGGCATTACACATTTGTATCTAAAACTTTACAAAAGAATAGAATATTACAATTGGGAATGTTCAAGAGCTTTAAATACTTTTTGTAATATATTTTTTTATGTGATTTAACTTAATAAAATCAGCAATAACGCCTGTTTAACATGTTTGTACTATGATCATCAGCTTCCGGCAGCAGGAAGGATGTCTGTGACCATGAGCAGAGCCGACGGGGTCACCGTGTTCACGTTGACCTCTGACCCTGACAGTCGTTGGCCTCCTCTGTGTCAGATCCTGAAGAGCCTGTGCCACAGCCCGGCGTGCTGCTCCCTGTCTCAGCCGCTGAGGAACGTCCTGGGGACGTCTCAGTCCGTGCTCGGGGTGAGCTGCAGCCTCTATGCTTCACATATGTTCTGTTTCCATTTTCTCTTCTGATTTACACAGTTATTACAAAAGGGGGGGGGGGGGGGGGGGCAGGACCAACAGGGCCACAAGGGAGAATGGGTCCGCTCCAGGGTTCACCTCCCTGGCAGGTGTAAGCGATGCCACTGGGTGCTGGTTCTCTACCTCTCACCCTTAAATTAAATTTGTAAGTCTATTATTTACATTGATATCAACTCAAAAAAACATGTATGGTTTGACTAGGGCTGCACGATATATCAATTTAATCGATTGATTTGAATTTACAGTTTAAGATTTTTGTAAAACCTGGATTTTATTTTGCCAGTGCATTCATTGGGCTTCCACTGTTTGACTTAAAACCAAGTTTTTAATTTCTTTTTGTGAAACAAGGAGGTTAATTAATTGGATTTCGTATAATAAAAGCAGAGATTTTTTATGCCATATCACCCAGCCCTTGATTTGACTATTTTGTTTCTAAGCTCTTGTGAATTTCCTAATAAAGGCATATGATAAAAATGACAAAACGGGTCCTTATTTTCATTTTGCATCGTTGTTAATCGTTTAATTGATGTGGATGATTTGTTACACTGCTAATGATTTTAGTTTTTATATTCTAATATAATGAAGCTGCTAGTTTTGTTCTAAATAAACATATTTTATCATGATTTTACTTTTTAGCTTTGTCCTGTATTTTTGTTCAGTGTTTTCATTACTAATGAAAATCATTCCAAGCTGTCCAGCATGCATGTCAGGTTTGATCATCTTTTCTCTGTCACAGGCCATTCACATTATGATCGGGCTGCTTCAAATTGGCCTCAGCACCATCCTCTTCCTGACTTACTATGGTCCTTGGATGTATGATCTCCTCCAAGTCATGTTTGGGATTTTATCTGTGGTGAGCAAATGAACTGCTGTTTTACAGATTGTCAGCGTTGGTTGTTACCTGTCAGGACGTTAAAGTGTAACTCGCCTCGATGTAAAGGCGTAACTCCCTTGTCGATTAATCAAAAGTCTTATCATGATAAAAGATTTCACAATAAAAATAAATATAATTTTAAATGCCCACCATTAGTTAGGATTATATAAGTTAGTTAAAAAAAAGCAGCCATGAAGAAGAAGAGTTGTTTAGCTTTTAAAATAAAAGACTTGCTTTTTGTAATTTAGTCGTTTATAAAGGCAGGTTTCACATTTCTAGCTTTAAAAAGCCTGTTGGACCTAAACATGTAATAAGAAAGATGTTATTGTCATGGTTGAGTTCTGGTTTGACTTCGTTTTTCTGTTATTTTCATTTTTTCTTCTCATGTGGGTTTGGTTTGACTTTATTTATTAGTTTTCATTGTCATCAGTTATTTTCTGTCATCTTCACTTCACCTCCTCAGCAGTCAGTCACACCTGTTAACAATTTACCAGTCATTAGCCAGACCCTTGTTCCACTTGTGAAGTGCTCTATTTAAACCTCCCTCTGCCTTCAGTTCGGCACTGGACCGTCTTCAGTTATCCACCTCTCCATGCCAGTCCCCGTTTTGCCTTGGAAGATTTGTTTTTGCTCCTGTTGTTAAGAGAGCTGCTAACCTGACTAGCCGCCCTGGAGAAGCTCTGCTCTGTGCCCCGGTGTCTCCAGAGAACTGTTAACCTGACTAGCCACCCTGGAGAAGCTCAGCTCTGTGCCACAGTGTCTCCAGAGATCTGCTAACCTGACTAGCCGCCCTGGAGAAGCTCAGCTCAGTGCCTCAGTGTCTCCAGAGATCTGCTAACCTGACTAGCCGCCCTGGAGAAGCTCAGCTCAGTGCCTCAGTGTCTCCAGAGAACTGCTAACCTGACTAGCCGCCCTGGAGAAGCTCTGCTCTGTGCCCCGGTGTCTCCAGAGAACTGTTAACCTGACTAGCCACCCTGGAGAAGCTCAGCTCTGTGCCACAGTGTCTCCAGAGATCTGCTAACCTGACTAGCCGCCCTGGAGAAGCTCTGCTCAGTGCCTCAGTGTCTCCAGAGAACTGCTAACCTGACTAGCCGCCCTGGAGAAGCTCAGCTCAGTGCCTCAGTGTCTCTAGAGATCTGCTAACCTGACTAGCCGCCCTGGAGAAGCTCAGCTCTGTGCCACAGTGTCTCCAGAGATCTGCTAACCTGACTAGCCGCCCTGGAGAAGCTCTGCTCAGTGCCTCAGTGTCTCCAGAGAACTGCTAACCTGACTAGCCGCCCTGGAGAAGCTCAGCTCAGTGCCTCAGTGTCTCTAGAGATCTGCTAACCTGACTAGCCGCTCTGAGAAAGCTCTGCTCAGTGCCCTGGTGTCTCCTGTAATCTGCTAACTAAGTAGCACTGAGCTTCCTGGCCACTTAGATTATTATGGACTCTCGCTCCGGGCCGTCAGCTCCTGCCATCACCTACATCCCTGACCTTCTGCAGCCCTGAACCTCCGGTCTTCATCATCCGCCATCCAGCACTCTTCCTTTAAATAAAAACTCTTAAACTTTAGTTCTTCGGTAAACAAATCATGACAGTACGGCCCAGTCAAAAGATGAACTCAGGAACCACATGGGGCTTACCTGCAGGGGTTGACGACCCGGAGATCCTCGCATATGTGCAGATGTGCAAACGCCAGATGAAGGAGAGATATGCCAAGATGGCTTCTGCCCGGGACCCTACGCCAACGATCCTGGCTGACTCCACTCCCCTGGTGGTCCACGTGGGCGTTGTTACGGCTACCCCGGAGCCCAGGGAGGGAAGCCGATCAGCCTCTCGTCGTCTCGGACATCACCTCCATGACTCGCAGCTGGGCCCTCGAGTGAGGCTCATCGTTCCACCTAGCAGAGCCCCACGCATTAAGGAGAGCCAGCTGTGGGAGTTCTACTATGGTGACCGAGACGACCTTCTGCCCTGCTGGCCAGCTGCCACCCCCGAGACGGCTCTGGATTCCTCATCTGGCTCCTCCCAGCAAGGACGGCAGAACCACCGGCACGGAAGGTCCGTCAAGGACGCGCTTCTGCCTCCAACCTCGCCGCCCTCCGAAGCCTGTAGCCCGGCGCTACCCTCCGAGGTCTGTATTCCATCCAAGTCCCACCAGGAGGACCTGCCTCCGCCCAAGCCTCAAGAGGAGGTCCAGGAGGACCTGCCTCCGCCCAGTCCTCAAGAGGAGGTCCAGGACGATCCGCCTCTGGCCTCGGTTTCCGCCGAGACCTGTAGCTTGGCACCGCCTACGACTGATCTGTTCGGCCGGAGCCGCAGACCGCGGACTTCGAGCCTCTCGACTCTGCCTCGTCAGGGCCGCCCTCCTCGAGGGTTTAGTAGGGCGATGCTGCTCCGCCGCCTGCCTCGTCCAGGACGACCTCCACAAAGACTTTTTCTTTGTGGCTTAGCAGCCGTCTTGCCTGAGCCCTTAAGGCCAGTGCCTTCTGTTATTTTTTGGGCTCGATTTCAGTTTTGGTTTACTTAGGATTTTTGGGGTTTTAGAGTTATTTAGGGGGTTCTTTGTTTTTCTTAGAGTACTTGAGTTTCTATTTTCGTTTGTTTTTCCACCTCTGTTTTGGTGTTCCAGGTTTGCCTTTAGTCTTCCGGTTTTTGCTTTGGTTATTTCTGTTTGCTTTAGAATCCTAGTTTTTTGCCTTGTTCTCTCAGTTTTAGTTTTTTTCTAGCTTTAGTTATCTAGTGTTACAATAGTTTACTCGTTCCTGTCCCAGTTTCTTTATTTTGGTTTTTGCATTAGTTTTATAGTTTTTTTTTTCTTGTATGTCTTGCTCTTTTTCCTAGTTTTTTTTTTGTTTTATTTTGATTTTCTAGTCTTTTGCTTCGGTTTTTCTTTTGTTATCCCTACCCTAGTTCTTCTGGTTTTGTTCTATAGGTTAGTTCATGCCTGGTTTTCTAGTTTTTGGTTTAGATCTTTAGTTTCCCAGCGCTCTTTAGGTCCCAGCGCTTCTTAGTTTTGTTTTGGCCCCCTAGCTCTTAGTCCCCTGGCGTGTTTGACGCCCTCAATTCTCCGGAATTTAGACGCCCTTAGTTCCTGGTATTTTGGTTTCCTAGCGTGTTAGGACGCCCTCTGACCCCTGTAGATTTTGTGTTTTTTCCGGCGTGTTAGAATGCCCTTTGTCTCCTGGCGTTTTAGGACGCCCTCCGCTCTTGTTTCCTGGCGTGTTAGGACGCCCTTTGTTCCCGTTTCCCTGGTGTTTAGATTCCTGGTGTTTAGATTTAGTGTTCCCGGCGTGTTAGGACGCCCTCAGACTCCTGGTGTTTAGATTTCTTGGTTCCCTGGTGTTTAGATTCTTGGCATTTAGATCCAGTTTTCTCGGCGTGTTTAGATGCCTTCAGGTACCTATAGTGTTAGGTTTTCCGGTTCCCCTTGCGCCCCGGCGTTTCCCTCACGCCCCGGCGGGTTTTCCCTTTGGCGCTGTCGTGCGCCCGTTCCTTCCCTTTGGTGCTGTTGTGCGCCCGTTCCTTCCCTTTGGCATTGACGTATGCCTGTTCTTCCATCTGGCGTTGTCGTGCGCCCGTTCCTTCCCTCTGGCATTGTCGTGCGCCTGTTCCTTCCCTCTGGCGTTGTCGCACGCCTGTTCTTCCCTCTGGCGTTGTCGCACGCCTGTCCTTTCCTCTGGCGTTGTCGCACGCCTGTCCTTTCCCTCTGGCGTTAGAACGCCTGTTCCTTCCCATTAGCCTTGTGGCGATGTTCGCCTGTCAACGTCGGTTAGATGTCCTTTGTTTGGTTTATCAGGGATTGTTAGAAACCCTTTTTAGTTCGCCCTAGTGGGTAGTTTTGGTTTGATTTTAGCCCACCATCCTACCTTCCCTCCACCCACCCAGGTTAGATCAGCTTGGTTATGACTCTTGCCCGCCATCCTGCCTTCCCTCCACCCACCCTGGTTAGATCAGTTTTTGGTTTTGACCCTGGCCCTCCATCCTGCCTTCCCTCCACCCACCCTGGTTCGGTCACTTTGTAGTTTGTTTTGTTTTTTAGGCCGTCCAGAGTCCGGCCTTGGGGGGAGGTAATGTCATGGTTGAGTTCTGGTTTGACTTCATTTTTCTGTTATTTTCATTTTTTCATCTCATATGGGTTTGGTTTGACTTTATTTATTAGTTTTCATTGTCATCTGTTATTTTCTGTCATCTTCACTTCACCTCCTCAGCAGTCAGTCACACCTGTTAACAATTTACCAGTCATTAGCCAGACCCTTGTTCCACCTGTGAAGTGCTCTATTTAAACCTCCCTCTGCCTTCAGTTCGGCACTGGACCGTCTTCAGTTATCCACCTCTCCATGCCAGTCCCCGTTTTGCCTTGGAAGATTTGTTTTTGCTCCTGTTGTTAAGAGAGCTGCTAACCTGACTAGCCACCCTGGAGAAGCTCTGCTCTGTGCCCCGGTGTCTCCAGAGAACTGTTAACCTGACTAGCCGCCCTGGAGAAGCTCAGCTCTGTGCCACAGTGTCTCCAGAGATCTGCTAACCTGACTAGCCGCCCTGGAGAAGCTCAGCTCTGTGCCACAGTGTCTCCAGAGATCTGCTAACCTGACTAGCCGCCCTGGAGAAGCTCAGCTCAGTGCCCTGGTGTCTCCTGTAATCTGTTAACTAAGTAGCACTGAGCTTCCTGGCCACTTAGATTATTATGGACTCTCGCTCCGGGCCGTCAGCTCCTGCCATCACCTACATCCCTGACCTTCTGCAGCTCTGAACCTCCGGTCTTCATCATCCGCCATCCAGCACACTTCCTTTAAATAAAAACTCTTAAACTTTAGTCCCGTGTGCGCTTCCTGAGTTCTTCGGTAAACAAATCATGACAGTTATGGTGTTTGCATTTAAATTTTCCTTTTATTCAACTGCATAAAAATGTAGTTATGTGAACCTAAAAAAATAATATCTGCCAGCAGGAAGTCACTCGTGCTTGTCTTGATTTGCTTCGGGGTCATAATCATATTTTACAAACATCAACTGGTTCAAACCAGGACCGGGACCACAAACAATAAAAATATTGCAAAATCTAAAATTCAGTTTAAAAAAGACACATTATTAAAAATGCATGTGACATTTCAGCTTTTTTTGATTATCTGAGCAAACCATCAAAGATCGAACAACCAGGAGAAATAAACAGATGTACTGTGGTTTAATACTAAAGCTCTAAAATGGTTTGGTCATACATATGAAATGGAAGTAAAATAGAAACACATGGTAATGATATGAAGCCCTGAGACATTTATTCACTTTAATAAAACCATGAGAATTTGGCTATTTTGATTATTATTTTTTTTAATCTATACATTTCCTTTCTATTTTTTTTCTAGTTCATTGTCTTTGGCATCATTTGCATTTTGTCTGAGAAGTATCCAAGTCCATGTCTGGTGAGTGATTTAATGTTCAACCTTCTGCTGTTTCCTCAGGGGTCTCAGCGGTTATTCTTAGATTTTATTCAATATTAATCAAAATGATTGGTGGTGTTTGTATATAAAGTGATCCGTCTTGTCTTTCAGGTCATCATCAACGTGATCGTCAACCTGGCTGGAGTTGCTTTGGCCATAACTGCCATAGTGCTCTACAGCCTAATCATGGGAGACATATATCCTTGGTTTGGCTGTGAGCAGAGGGACGACTACTACTGGCCATATGGACGCACGATACCAAGTCTATCTTTCCTTGATACTCAGTACATCAAGGAAAGATGCTTGGAGGCCAGAGCTCTGACCGCGGTAAAACCGAAAAAACAATACAACATTACACTATTTGTGTTATTTTATATATTTATAAGGTGTTAAAGATTCATTATAATGATCTTTTGAAGATGATTTCACGTTTTCAGATTTGCAGAACTTCCTAAACTGAATGTTTTGATGCTTGGGACTGCTGGGTTAGTTATTTTAACGAAGAAAACAATGTTCGCTGTTGGGCGCCCTCTGGGCACTTCAGATCTTAGACATGTGATGTTGGGGCATCTAGAGGTAAAAATGGTCAAAGATGGTGTCGGTGTACGTGGGCCATCTTTGGAAACCTTTTTGTTGTTTCTCATTTGAAATACCAACTTCCTGTGGGTGTATGGCCGCCAAGCTCTGCTAAATCTTTGAGCCTGTGTGGGAAATCTGGCTCAGGAAAGCCAGAAAACGGTCTGTTTGTTTCTCTCTGGAATATCGGCCTACCTTTACCTTAGCCCGGCGCCACCGACACGAAAAAGGTTCAGACGCCACGGGAAACCGAGTGTTAATAGACGTGATGTACAGTAAAACCCTTGGCCAAAGACTTTTAATGTCTCATTGACTCTTTTAATCTTGTTCAGTTTGTGTTTGGTCCAACGCTACAAAGTGAGCGCGTTCTAGATCTCGTTTTAACTCCCGTTTTTAACGTGGAGATGTGTGACGCTGTTTCATTTTGCCGTGCCGCTCCCGTGTCGTGCAGTCAGGCCTCAGCTTCCTGATTGGAGCTGCCGCATTTTTCACCCAGCTTCAGGTTTTTTTCCACCACGGCCCCAGACTGTGGATGCATCTGCATTCAGACAGGCATCCTTACATCATCGTCTCTTTTTTTTCTTCTTTGTCCTTTAATTTAACTTTATATTTTGGCTTTTATTGTCCTTATTGTTTGATGGTCTTAACTGTTTTATTGCTGCGATTGTTTGGTTTTAGCATTTTGGAATTCTCTGTATTTTATTTCTCAGATTTTATTCTAGGGGTATAGAATAAAATACAAATAAGTGTAGATTATTTTAAATTGCGCATTGGAATTTCTACCTCTAGATCTTTTGTGTGGCCACTCGTTGAAGATTATAATTTCTAGCGCAGCACCAACTCATGGGGTTGGGTTTTGTATTGGTTTACCTGAGCGACATAAAGACAACCAGCATCATCTCTGTAAATAAAACGCTTGCTTGAAGGAGATTCTTCTACATTCATTAGAAGGAACCAAAGGAAGGTAACCCTGCTGTTTGTGTGCTGCAGATGCTGATGAGAGGCATCACTGGTATCCTTATCGTCCTGTCGGCCGTGGAGCTCTGTGTCACCATCAGCACCGCTGTGCTGGGCATCAAAGCTCTGACACGCTTCAGCGAGAAGGGGCACAAGGTGAACTATGGGACAATTAAGATTTCTTTTAAATATTAAATGGCAAAAACATTAATGAATAATTCTAAGTGCCCAAACAATGTGGAAAATGTTCAAGTTTACCTTTTAAGCATTTATGAGGGACGTGTAGGCATGTAACGGTACGTGCTTTCACGCTATGGTTGTCAAAATAACTGGTACTTCCATATAATCCATACACAAAATTTTTTTAACTCTTCAAGGACTCTCATTTGCATCAACTCTGATACAAACGGACCCGTTCATGTTTGCTGTAATTGTCGCCCGTCTTCCGACCGCAGCGCTGCAATAACAGACGCTCAGCCTCTCTGCAGCCGTTCATCTCAGCAAAGCTCTGCTGCTAGAAGTTTAAGCTCAGCAAAAACTGACCAGACCCTCTTTATCGACAGGATAAACACAAAAGCGTTGGCAGAACTTTCCCTATAAGGCAAACGAACACAAAAAGCAACAAAATGTTGAACGATGCTACAAAGTGACACTATAACACGGATGTTTGATGCAAAAAGGTCAGAAAAGCTCATATATCTGCAGCAGTGATGTAGTAAACCTCCTGGAAAACAAATGCTAATGGTACAGACCCCAGACCTGGGAGAAGTCAGAGGAAGTTAAATGGCTACAGTTTTATGGAAACACCACCACCCTAGTTTCTGAATGAAAAGAGGAAGAAAAACCGAGCAAACTAGTCTGATCTAAAATGAACTCATGCCAGGAATTCATAACTTCTTAAACTTAACTTGGGCCTTATTTGTTAGCGTTATACTATAAAGGAGTCATATAACTTCTGTCTGACACTTTTACAGGAACAAAATGGCCTTTAATCTCACTAAAATCCTTTTAAGCTTCTCTGCATGATCATTGTTTTGTGTCTTTTTATGTTGTTATAATTTTTCTTTGCTTGACGTGTTTTTTTATTTTTACTCCTGTAGACCCCAGAAGATCCAGAGCTTTACAAGCCGCTGCTGGAGGAAGTTGCCACTGAGCCTGCAGCCTGAACATCTTCCACTTCCTGTTAACCTTTGCTCCTCTGATGAGGTTAAAAGCCACATTAATCATTTACTATAGTCACCTTATTTTTATACATGTAGGTTTTTTCCACCAAATTCTGCTTTTCTATTGTTTTGTGCACTTTAAATCTGATCATTTTATGCTGCTTTTCTGTATCGTTGCTGCTGTGGGTTTGGTCTATTTTTGTATTCTGAAGTTGGGAATTGTTGAACATTTGTGCATGAGGTATTTTTTCTATGTAATCCCAGTTTCCCAGCACTAAATCATGTAGAAATGTGATAAATAAATACAAATGGCTATGAAAACAAATGAATTTGGAGATGAAATTCATTACGAGAAAAAAATCTAACTGCAGTAAGTAGAATTATTATACTAGTCTGCCACTTTGGTCAGGACTGCTGCTTAGAAGATTTTCTGCTTTTGTAACTCTGCTGAGAATCTGCGTCCATTGTTTGAAAACTATCCTTAAAATGTTCCTAAAATGTCCAGAGCATTCTCTTTGATGATGCTGCTTTCAATCAATCAATCAATCAATCAATTATATGTGAATTCTGAGCCGGTATTTCACAAAAATTTCATTACTGGTACAGAATTACAGCCTGATATTAATTCAACAGCAATATATGTCAATGGATAGACATGTGGTGTAAAAGGGAAAAACAAAGTAGGTATACATACACTACCAATACAGTAGGTACATTTTTGTGGTTCTAGATTTGGATATTATGAGTAATAAAAAATAAACAATAAATTAACGGTGTACAGAGGAGAACTAATGGCAATTCTGATGGCATTAGAATGGGTTGAGGAAATTAGGGAAACAAAGGTCCTAATTTGTTCAGACTCAAGTAGTGCACTAACAAGTTGTAAGGAGATAATAATATAGTTTATATATCCAAAGGGAAGTGGGTGAGTTTTGGAAATATAAAAGAATAAAGAACTGTACTTTATTATATCAAGGATGTGATTTGGTCACATAGGATTAAAATTAATCCTAATTGACCACTCACAAACATCATACAGACCTTTGCAAGTATTGTGGACAACCAGAAACCAAAGACCTCGATTTATTGGAGTGTAATAAAGAGTCACATGAGAGAGAAGTGTTAGTCAGGAAACTGCAAAGGAATAAAATTAATGATTTATTTTGTTATTTTATTTTATCAGCACTTTGAATCATCATGTTACTGAAAAGTGCTTTATGAATAAACTTACCTTACCTAATAATAATAATAATAATAATAAAGATCATCGGGTGACTTTGTTTTTGAGGGTGTTTTTAGTTTTTAACAGGTATGTGGAGAAGAATATTTTTGTACAACGCCGCTGATCCAGAAGGTGGCGGTAATGCGCCTTAAAGTTGTTTCCCCACCCACCACAAAAATCACAAGAAGAAGAAGAAGAAGAAGAAGTTGTTTTTTTTTTCCCCCGAACAGGAAGTACGCTGAAAGTTTGTGACGAGAACGTTTGTGCTGTTCAACTTTTTCTTGGGGTCAAACGGTATGTAATGCGATCAAGTTCTTCGGTTTAAGACGCAGAAGAAAGTAAACAGAAGTTACTCCGTTTTCCTGCGACTTTAGTTAGAGGGCGCCATCTTGCTTACTCATCTTTGACTAACGTGGTTTCCCTGAAGTTTCCAGACTCGATACGCAGTAAGGAAATAAAAATAATAAAAATAATGCCCTTTGAGGTGTCAATTATCAGCGATTAATCATTTAATAATGCATTTCAGGCTTTTATCGCAGTTTCTGTCAGTTCTTGTCTGTTTTCAGGAGGTTCTCTCCCTTCAGCCTCCTCTACCGGAGGGGGATGCGTGCTCTGTGGGGGTAAAGGCAGCCGATTGTTGGCCTTGGCCCCCATGAAGTGCTTTGGGTGTCCAGCTGCGTGATGAAATTCCTCACGACTAGTTTGGATGTATTTCTCTGAAGTTAGCAGACAATGTTTCTGCGCACTGCTGCTACCGTCGTCTGTTAGGCCATCCAGAAAAATCAACGAGCCTGATCCAGGAGTGGCCATGACGTTCCTTCCTGTGTGCTTCGGATCACGTGTTCCGTTCTTCCTGCACACTTTGGCCTTTCCATGACTTTGGTAGAGATGAATCTTGGTCTCATCCGTTCATCAGATTGTGTCCCAGAGCGTCTTTGCCATTTTCCCATGTTTCTGCGCTCTGGGTCTTCTTCCGACAGTGGACAGTGATTCCTTCACTGCGGAGGTCCTTCATGATGTCGCTTACTGATGTTTTGGGGGGTTTCTTCACAGCTCTCACAATGTTTCTGTCATCAACTACTGCTGTTTTCTTTTTTCCGACCTGTTTGACGTCTGTTGCTCCAGCAGTTTCTTTCTTATTCCCGACGTTCCAGATGTTGTGCGCAATCTTTGTCCAGTGGCTGTGATTGATTTTCAGCTTTGAAATGGTTTTCCTCCCATGTTGGTTCATCCACTTTAACAAGAAATGCATACTTTATAGGTTTAAACTCAGGCTGAAACGTAGGCTAGTGATGCAGAGCTGTTATGTTTGAACCGTCAACCTTAAAGGCAACACCTGGTCAGCAAGACACACCTGTCAGTCACATGTTCCAGTGGTTTTGCTCACTTGAAAAGTGGTTGACGTGTCCAGAGTTGTTAAATATCAGGGAATAAAAGCTGATATTCAGGCGTCTTGCTCCTATTTTGATCTTAAACCCAAATGTCTTTAGTGAAGAACTAAAACAGGAATTTGCCTCGTTGTTCCGATACTTTTGGAGGGAACCGTACCGACATTAAGGGGCGACGATGCGCAGCAGGTTACAGGTTCATATTAGTGTCTTATTCTAAGAACCGTGTTTCATTTCCCTCCCAGTTGTCTTATTTTGAAAATAAAAATCAGTGATTTGTATCTAAAACCTTACAAATATAATAGAATATTACGATTGGGAATGTTCAAGAACTATAAATACTTTTTGTAATATATTTTGTTATGTGATTTAACTTAATAAAATCAGTAATAACGCCTGTTTAACATGTTTGTACTATGATCATCAGCTTCCAGCAGCAGGAAGGATGTCTGTGACCATGAGCAGAGCCGATGGGGTCACCGTGTTCACGTTGACCTCTGACCCTGACAGTCGTTGGCCTCCTCTGTGTCAGATCCTGAAGAGCCTGTGCTACAGCCCGGCGTGCTGCTCCCTGTCTCAGCCGCTGAGGAACGTCCTGGGGACGTCTCAGTCCGTGCTCGGGGTGAGCTGCAGCCTCTATGCTTCACATATGTTCTGTTTCCATTTTCTCTTCTGATTTACACAGTTATTACAAAGGGGGGGGGGGGGGGGGGCAGGACCAACAGGGCCACCAGGGAGAATGGGTCCACTCCAGGGTTCACCTCCCTGGCAGGTGTAAGCGATGCCACTGGGTGCTGGTTCTCTACCTCTCACCCTTAAATTCAATTTATAAGTCTATTATTTACATTGATATCAACTCAAAAACAACAACAAAAAACATGTATGGTTTGACTAGGGCTGGACGATAAATCAATTTAATCGATTGATTTGAATTTACAATTTAAGATTTTTGTAAAACCTGGATTTTATTTTGCCAGTGCATTCATTCAAGCTGAATATGTTTAGGCATAGTTACAGTCTTTGTTTACTACAGCAGGGCGGCCATCTTGTTTTACAGCTTCTATATAGTTGCACTTTGAATTCAGGTCAACTCTCAGACGAACTGCTAGACTTAACAACAAGTTTTTAATTTCTTTTTGTGAAACAAGGAGGTAAAAAAATAAATTAATTGGATTTTGTATAATAAAAGCAGAGATTTTTTTAAGCCATATCACCCAGCCCTTGATTTGACTATTTTGTTTCTAAGCTCTTGTGAATTTCCTAATAAAGGCATATGATAAAAATGACAAAACGGGTCGTTATTTTCATTTAGCATCGTTGTTAATCGTTTAATTGATGTGGATGATTTGTTACACTGCTAATGATTTTAGTTTTTATATTCTAATATAATGAAGCTGCTAGTTTTGTTCTAAATAAACATATTTTATCATGATTTTACTTTTTAGTTTTGTCCTGTATTTTTGTTCAGTGTTTTCATTACTAATAATTATCATCCCAAGCTGTCCAGCATGCATGTCAGGTTTGATCATCTTTTCTCTGTCACAGGCCATTCACATTATGATCGGGCTGCTTCAAATTGGCCTCAGCACCATCCTCTTCCTGACTTACTATGGTCCTTGGATGTATGATCTGCTCCAAGTCATGTTTGGGATTTCATCTGTGGTGAGCAAATGAGCTGCTGCTTTACAGATTGTCAGCGTTGGTTGTTACGTATCAGGACCTTAAAGTGTAACTCGCCTCGATGTAAAGGCTTAACTCCCAGACAAATTCAGAACAAAGTCACCAAAGTTTAAAAGTCTACATGCGGGTACAAGCGGGACCGCAGTCAGGATGCTGAAGCATGGAGTGACCAGGGTGACATCTGGTGGGGGATTCTTCTCCCTCCTCGGCTCCAGAGTTTGATGGAGGTTTGTGGAGCCTGCATGTAGCAGCAATTATAGCCTCATAAACCCAAATACTGCTCTTAAAAAAACTGCATTCAAAATAGACTTCATCAGGACGCTAGTTACATTTAATTTACACGGTGGTTCTTATCACCAAACTGCTCACAGTAACTGCGTTTAATCATATTTTTTTTATTTATTGATAATGCAAATAGGAAAATTGACAATACTGGCAATTTTGATTGATCTGTTGCCAAGATCAAAACAAAAATCTTATCATGATAAAAGATTTCACAATAAAAATAAATATTATTTTAAATGCCCACCTTTAGTTAGGATTATTATAAGTTAGTTAAAAAACAAGCAGCCATGAAGAAAAAGAGTTGTTTAGCTTTTAAAATAAAAGACTTGCTTTTTGTAATTTAGTCGTTTTTTCACATTTCTAGCTTTAAAAAGCCTGTTGGGCCTAAACAAAAGATGTTATGGTGTTTGCATTTAAATTTTCCTTTTATTCAACTGCATAAAAATGTAGTTATGTGAACCTAAAAAAATAATATCTGCCAGCAGGAAGTCACTCGTGCTTGTCTTGATTTGCTTCGGGGTCATAATCATATTTTACAAACATCAACTGGTTCAAACCAGGACCAGGACCACAAACAATAAAAATATTGCAAAATCTAAAATTCAGTTTAAAAAAATACACATTATTTAAAATGCATGTGACATTTTAGCTTTTTTTGATTATCTCTGCAAACTGTCAAAGATCGAACAACCAGGAGAAATAAACAGATGTACTGTGGTTTAATACTAAAGCTCTAAAATGGTTTGGTCATACATATGAAATGGAAGCAAAATAGAAACCAGGGCTTTAAACCAGTTCAAGGAACGAAAACGAAAACCGGGAACTTTTTGTATTTTACAGGGAATAGAAACGAAACCGGAAACGTTATTATTTTTTATGTTCTGGAACTGGAACACTTATTTAAAAATAATGGTAACCGGTTAATACTGGTTTTATTTCGTTCCTCAAAGTTTTCGTTGCCTAATTAACTAAAAAAAAAAGTAATTATTTTCCTGACTCCGCCAGCTGTATGTCACTCCGCCTAGCTTGACTCACATACATCTGGGACATCGCCCGTTGAAAGTGATTTCTCCAACCAATTTTATGGTCTGGCCAATCAGGACGCAGGGCTGGAGTTTCATAGATGTGACGTAGTGGAGACTCGACCATGACGTGAGACTGTTTGGATAGCAATGGCGGCTCGTTGAGGAAGCAATCGTTAACATTGATGCTGCTATTTCTTCCGTGTTGTCCAATCTACCTAATATTGTTTCATTAAAAGAACATCAGAGAACGCCTCTGAAGGCTTTTGTTGGTGGAAACCATGTTTTCGCCCTTCTCCCGACCGGATTTGGCAAAAAAATTTTCCTGCGTCGCTCTCATCAGCGTCACGGGTTAGCTTCGGTGTGAGTGGTTGAAATAGCACGTCGATAAAGATGACAGACAAGTGGCTTATCCAATCATATGCAAGGATTTTTGATAAGGCAATTCCTATGGGAGGTGTCCCAGATTTATGTGAGTTAAGCTAGGCGGAGCGACACACAGCTGGCGGAGTCAGGTTAGCGCACGTTACCATGACGACTGAGGTTCACTTCCTGATAGAAACACATGGTAACAATGTGGAGCCAACTCGCCCTGAGACATTTATTCACTTTAATAAAACCATGAGAATTTGACTATTTTGATTTCCTTTCTATTTTTTCTAGTTCATTGTCTTTGGCATCATTTGCATTTTGTCTGAGAAGTATCCAAGTCCATGTCTGGTGAGTGATTTAATGTTCAACCTTCTGCTGTTTCCTCAGGGTCTCAGCGGTTATTCTTAGATTTTATTCAATATTAATCAAAATGATTGGTGGTGTTTGTACATAAAGTGATCCGTCTGGTCTTTCAGGTTATCATCAACGTGATCGTCAACCTGGCTGGAGTTGCTTTGGCCATTACTGCCATAGTGCTCTACAGCTTCACGATGGGAGACATATATCCTTGGTTGGGCTGTGAGCGGAGTGACGACTACTACTGGTCATATAGACGCACAACGCCAAGTCCAGCTATTGATACTCAGTACATCAAGGAAAGATGCTTGGAGGCCAGAGCTCTGACTGCGGTAAAACAGAAGAAACAATACAACATTACACTATTTGTGTTATTTTATATATTTCTAAGGTGTTAAAGAGTCATTATAATGATCTTTTGAAGACGATTCCATGTTTTCAGATTTGCAGAACTTCCTAAACTGAATGTTTTGATGCTTGGGACTGCTGGGTTAGTTATTTTAACAAAGAAAACGATGTTTGCTGTTGGGCGCCCTCTGGGCACTTCAGATCTTAGACATGTGATGTTGGGGCATCTAGAGGTAAAAATGGTCAAAGATGGTGTCAGTGTACATCATCTTCGTAAATAAAACGCTTGCCTGAAGGAGATTATTCTACATTCATTAGAAGGAACCAAAGGAAGGTAATCCAGAGAGATTATTTTATAGATCTGAAAGTAACCCTGCTGTTTGTGTGCTGCAGATGCTGATGAGAGGCATCACTGGTGTCCTTATCGTCCTGTCAGCCGTGGAGCTCTGTGTCACCATCAGCACCGCTGTGCTGGGCATCAAAGCTCTGAAACGCTCCAGCAAGAAGGGGGACAAGGTGAACTATGGGACAATTAAGATTTCTTTTAAATATTAAATGGCAAAAACATTAATGGGTGATTTTTGAGTGCCAAACAATGTGGAAAACCTTTAATGCATTTATGAGGAACGTGTAGGCATGTAACGGTACGTGCTTTCACGCTATGGTTGTCAAAATAAATAGTAGTTCGATAAAATCCGTACACAAAATATTTAATTCTTCAAATCTGATACAAACTGACCCGTTCATGTTTGCTGTAATTGTCGCCCGTCTTCCGACCGCAGCGCTGCAATAACAGACGCTCAGCCTCTCTGCAGCCGTTCATCTCAGCAAAGCTCTGCTGCTGGAGGTTTAAGCTCAGCAAAAACAGACCAGACCTCATTTATCGACAGGATAAACACAAAAAACAACAAAATGCTGAACGATGCTACAAAGTGACACTATAACACGGATGTTTGATGCAAAAAGGTCAGAAAAGCTCATATATCTGCAGCAGTGATGTAGTAAACCTCCTGGAAAACAAATGCTAATGGTACAGACTCCAGACCTGGGAGAAGTCAGAGGAAGTTAAATGGCTACAGTTTTATGGAAACATCACCACCCTAGTTTCTGGTTAACATATCTCTGGATGTACCTGCCGTCATTATCCTAAGTCCTCTGCGGATTATCTCTGTTTCAGTCAAACCTTGTAAACTTTCATCTGTTTGCCCACCATCATGCTCCCTGTGTAGAAACAAAGCAGAAACACCATTTACCCTCTGAATCTGGTTTCCCCACTGCTGGAGGGACACGTCTCTTTGTTGTGCCTCTTTGAGGCCGCGCATCACTGACCATGAACGTGTTTGGATGCTGCTGCAAGGAAATGTCTGTAGCAGGAGAAGCTGTGTCCAGGTCTGAATAAGCACTGCTCAAAAACAATAAAGGGAACACGTAAACAACACAATATAACTCCGAGTCAATCATACTTCTGTGAAATCAAACTTAAGAAGCAACAACCAATCAAATGATCTCAATTTCTTTCTTCTAATGAGGTCAGCAGTTCTGGCTGAGGTAAACCATCAACATGATAGCTGGCACCTCCATCATTAGCTGAGAACACAACATTGGTTTGTGTCTTTTTATGTTTTTATAATTTTTTTTCTTTGCTTGACGTGTTTTTTTATTTTTACTCCTGTAGACCCCAGAAGATCCAGAGCTTTACAAGCCGCTGCTGGAGGAAGTCGCCACTGAGCCTGCAGCCTGAACATCTTCCACTTCCTGTTAACCTTTGCTCCTCTGATGAGGTTAAAAGCCACATTAATCATTTACTATAGTCACCTTATTTTTTATATATGTAGTTTTTTTTTTCCCAAAAATTCTGCTTTTCTATTGTTTTGTGCACTTTTGAATTAAATCTGGTCATTTAATGCTGCTTCTCTGTATCGTTGCTGCTTTGGGTTTGGTCTGTTTTTGTATTCTGAAGTTGGGAATTGGTGAACATTTGTGCATGAGGTATTTTTTCTATGTAATCCCAGTTTTCCAGCACTAAACCGTGTAGAAATTTGATAAATAAATCCAAATGGCTATGAAAACAAAAACTTGCTACACATCTTGTCTCATATTTTGTTAGGTCAAGTTTGAAGTTACATTATAAGGGGATTTTTTTTAGTGTTACATGTCCTTAAAAAGCCCCCTTTAAGTAAATGTTTGACATTTCTACAGGTCGGGGGAAGTTTTTGATGTCTACCTGAACAAAGAGTCTTTAGATTCAGTTGAGTTGATTCAAGGAAATAAAGTCAAAACTTAAAGTTTCACTTGTTTCCTCAATGTTCCTGGAAATTATGCATTAACTTTTAAAAATAAGTGAGAGCCGCATGGTTGTTTGTAATTGTTAATAATTAGCATCGTGTATTGTCTTTTGTTTCTACATTTTATTCCAACTTGCTTTTTATTCTGTTTTATTTTCCTGTATTTTAATCATGTAAAGCACTTTGCATTGTCTTTGTACTGAAAGCTGCTCTACAAATAAATTTGCCTTGTCATATCCGTAACCTTGAAAGCTCAAAGTTCTTGTTTTGAATTTAGTCTTCATGTGATCGACCATCATAATTCACATTTTGCCAAATAAAATCTGCCACTAAAAGCAATGGGGGCTTTTTGTATTACTGCACCTAAATGCATCTTCATATTTATGGAAGCACGGTTTTTAAACTTTATATTGTAGTTTTTTTTTTTTTGTTTATTTCTTTGGGGGGTTCATACTGTTTTTAAAGGCCTTAATTCCATGTGGAGTCATTAAACAAATTTTCACAGTAAATCTTGGTGACAATGTTGACTGTGACAATAAAGGAATTCAGTTCAATCACGAAGACCAGGGAACCCAGCAGACGGGTCAGGGAGGAAGTTCTGGTCCAGTTTAAAGCAGATCAGGTTCTACAGAACCTCCCAGAGTTCTGATCATCATGTGGACCTGGAAAGAGGATGGACCACCTGCAGACCTACCAGGAAATGGACGTCCACCTGGACTGACAGGCTGGACCAGGAGAGCATTGATCAGAGAAGCAGGAGGACCATGGTGGCTCTGGAGGAGCTGCAGAGACCCACGGTGAAGGTAAAATTATCTTCTGACAGGATAACTTAATCATGAAGTCATACAGAGCGACCCTGGATTAGATCAGTTTGAACGCAGCAGGACTTGAAACTAAGTCTGAGGTTCTTGTTTAAGTGCAACATTTTAACCAAAGCATTTATGTTGGAGTGGTCTAGTCAAAGCCCTGCCCTGAATCACACTGTAATCTGCAGGAGGACCTGAGCGTGAGTTATTTTACGTAGAAGCAAGGTCTCCAGATCCTCAAACCAACGTAGCAATCCCATTCCTGTAACCCCTAATCAGCCTCGTTAGGATAAAGACCCAGACCACTGAGCCCTGGAATGGGTGAAACCCACCCGGTTCTTAGACGTAAGGTCCAAATATCTGGCGGAAGCATCTCTCCAACAATACTGGCTCAAGATTTCCTTTGAGGCTGAAATGTATTTCGGACCCATGTCGTCCCAACAGCGGACATGTTGGACGGGTTGTGGAGAGCTTCAAAGTGATTCTTCTCTCCACAATACGATAAACGATGCAGGTTGCAGTATCTCCACCTGAAAGCAGGTTTAACTGTTTTTAGCTAAGGCAAACTAAAAGTCCTGCTTCACCAGGTCTCTGGGACGTCAAAGGTCCTCCCTGGCATTCCAAAATGTCCCTCAGTTGGGTTTTCCGGGTCTCTCTGCTGGTTTCTCAGTTCTCTGTGCCCACCAGGTGAAATGTTTTATTCCTAGAGGACTCCTCTTGCAGAACACCATCCTTGGACACCAAGCAGGCAGGACTATCGTAATTCCTTTCCCCCTGTCGTGTTAGTGCATGAAGACAGAGACACAACGCTTCCAAAGCGTGGGCCGTTGCCTGACCGGAGGGGAAACAAACACTGAGAGTATCAGGAACACAACACGATTCAGAACTGTCGTTAAAACATTAACTTTCTGGTATTATCCTGTAAATGCTGCTTTAATGTTTAATGTCTGGATTACTTTTCAGTGACTGCTCATTGTGTGTGTGTGTGTGTGAATTTTTTGGACTCTGCTGTGAATGAATAGCCCTCAGGGGACAGTTTATTTGTATTTATTAACAACCTCAGTGAAAAGGATATGAATTGCTGTAAACAAATGAAGCTTGTCTTTGCATGATTTCTATAATAAATGCTCTTTTACCTGTTTCTTTTAATCTACATCCAGGAAGAGATTAGGACTGTTGTGATGGTCACTGGTGTGTGAAGACCAGAAACCGTGACCCGTTTCTCTTCCGCCATGGATCCACGCATGCGCAGGGCCACAGTCCGGACCCAATATCTTTTCCTCCCCCCCGCTCTGCTCTGCTGTTCTACGTCAGCCTCCAGCAACTGGAAAGATGTCTGTGACCGTGAGCAAAGAGGACGGCGTCACTGTGATCACGGTGGTGTCTGACCCTAACTGTCCCTGGCCTCCTCTGTGTCAGATCCTGAAGGGCCTTTACTCCAGCTCGGGGTGCTGCTCAGTTCCCCAGCACCTTAGGAAGGTCCAGCCAGCCCCCCTGACAGTACTTGGGGTAAGAAGGAAACTGTCTTTCATCAAAATTATTTCCAAATTTGTAATCTTTGCTTTACTGTCATTTTTAGTTCAGTGTAAATGTCTCATTTAATCAGGAACTACTGGGGACACGGTTTGGTTGACATGTCTGCGTCTGTTTCAGAACCAAAGAAGGCCTACGGCCGTGAGGTTTTTTTGTTAGTGGGGCTGCAGGAGCTTTTAAGACCTACCCTGTCCTCAAATCATCAAAGCAAGAGCTGACTCGGCACTCTGGCCACAAACTCAGACTCTTTTCGGGTGCAGATGGACTTAATCATCATTTCTGCCCCCCGTCACTCATCCAGTTTGTGTTATTTTCGGATTGGATCCCAAGGTAGTTGTAGAGAGGAGAAGAGGCTTCTCTTTGTTTTGTTTTTTCTAGATGATGTTGTTCTGTTGGTGTCTTCAGGTTGTGAACCTCTGAGTAGAGTGGAGTGGGCAGCCACCTGGCATTAAGGACTCACTTCATCAAGTCTGATGCCGTGGTTCTCAATCAGAAAATGGTGGATTGTTCTCTCCAGGTTGAGGGTTCTGTTTATACCTCAGGTGGCGGTCTTAACATATCTTAGTGTCTTGTTCATGGGTGATGTTAGGATGGTTAGCCAGATTTTACCCTTATCTTTGTGCCTGTTTTGGAGCAGAGGGAGGTGAGCCAAAATACAAAGTTCTTTATTTACACGTCTGCTACGCTCTGACTCTCTACGGTGTTGAGGAATGGATTCTGATTTAATGACTGGCAGGGCTTCGTCTTAGACTTAAGGTGAGGAGCTGTTGAGTAGGCTCAGGTGTCTGATCATTGTTTCCGCTGGGTTCCTCCTTCCAGAGGTTTTCCAGAGATATCCCGATAGCAAGAGGCCATGAGGCCATGGGGCGGACCCAGATTACGCTGCCTGGGAACCCCACTGGGTCTCCCAGAAGAAGCTGGAGCAGGGTCTCTGCCAGGATGGATATAGATCCTAATATTTAAAGACATGTAAAGACTGTAAAGTTAAAGAGTTTTCCCCCCACAGATGTTTGATGATCCTCCTTCTCGTTCCACTTCACAGACTTTGCACATTATGATTGGGCTTTTAAGTCTTAGTCTCAACATCGTCTTTGTTCAGAGTGACTATTGGTGGTGGTTCGAGGTATCTGGATTTAGGTTTTGGACGGGACCTTTGGTAAGAAATCAAAGCCTCTCACCATTACAGGAAATGTGAACAATGAACATTTATTCAGTGTTCTTTTTGTCTAGTTCGTTATATTTGGCCTCATGTGTATTCTGTCTGAGAGGTTCCCATGTTCATGTCTGGTGAGTGGATAATCCTTACAATATCATACCATGAACAACGTTTTTTTCATTATACTATGTCACTATATTTGCTTGAACCTTTGGTTTTTCATTACATTAAGTCATTATTGCATTTCAGGTGATCTCCAGTGTGGTTCTCAACCTGGTTGGGATTATTGTGGCCATTGTGGCCACTGTGCTCTACATCTTGTATATACTAGAACCTTATCCCCCCTGTGGATGGTATTATGGTACATCTTATTCTGAATGTTCCTCCAAGGTAAGAGTTAGAAATGATCTCTCCGGCATTAAAATCTCTGCAGTTATATCACTGATATATGTTGACTTGGAGCTGTTTTACTTTTTTGGACTTTTGGATTTCTGCTTGGACAATTTAAGCTCATAAGCATTATTGTGTAAAAGCATGAAAAGATACTCTGAAGCTGAAACACATATATTGCAATTCACTACAGATGAGCAACAAAAGGTTCAGTCTGGGTATGAATAATTGTTAATGAGTATGACAGGTAAATGTGAACAACGTTTGTCATTTTGATCAAAATTACCAAGTTGGGGGACCCCCAGTTATCAGGAAATAGCAGCCAAAAAGTTCTCAGGCTCTGTCAATTATTAATATGCACCTGCCAGGTGAGGAGTGGTACTACAGAACAATAGATGAATGGGTGAATTTGTGCTCTGGGGTTCTCAAACAACAAGCTTTGCACATATATAAAGAATGAACACACAGTTTCTCTCCAAATTATGCTAAAAGAATTTATAAACAAAATAACTTTCAGTTAAATTACTTTAGTCAATGAGCTCTTTAACTAAGCTAACAACCTTCATCTAAACTACTAAAAATAACCAATAATAATAATAAACATTGGAAAATGTAACAGATAGGAAAACTAAAACCAATAACCAGTTAAATTTTCAATGAAAATTTATTTATACCGTCAAATTCTGATAGGCTGATAGTTGACTGAGTTATTTCTACAGAGAAGTGATACTCCTCCCTGCTTTCTGTGTTGTCATCCATCGTAGCAGCAGTCAGTTTATGTGCCAGGGTTCCCTTGTTATGTCACAAAGGAGCACAACAGAATCTGAAAAAATAGTAATTTTTAGTGAGATTTATGAACATATCTCAACAACCTTTTATTTAATCTGTAAATATGTATCAGATTGATAAACCATTCATGTCACAGGCACTTTAAAAGCCTGCGGTACATTTAGTAGGGATAGATTAATCGTGTCTAAAATGGGAACATTTATCAAAGGGAATGCTTCCTTGAACAACCGCTGAATACCGGTAAGGATCGTATCGGTTCAAATATGAAAGGTACCCATCTTTAGTGGAATTTAGAGACTTTACTCGTCTCTTTTGTTCTCAGCGTAGTTCTGTCCTTGTTCTCCATCCATGGCTGGACCTGAACAAATGAATGCATCCTCTCAGACAGAAGTGGTCAAAGACATCAGGGGTATAACAGCAGATGTTTTACAAACCAGCAGACAGTCTCAGCCATGAAGTGGTGGCTTATATGTGGCTATGAAGCCGTAACCGATGATGGATAGATCCTTCAACCAGCAGAGCTGAAAACAGATCTTTTTATTTAAACATAAACACCATAAACTAAATCAACCAAAACTGATTAAAAATCCAGAGTTCAAATTAATAAAAAACAGAAAGAATAAGTGAGACGGTATGAATAGGTAATGAAACAGAAAGAGACTCAGGGAAGAGTCAAACATTCTTTGAAATGAAATGGCATGTTTCCACCCTGATCAGTACATGATGCAAAGTAATGAAGTTCTGCATGAGCTACTGTTTGTTAAAACAGTTAAAGTTAACCTTGTTAAATGTGTCCTCAGGTTCTTTATGAGGGCATCAGCGGCGTGTTGATTGCCCTGTCTGTCCTGGAGCTCTGCGTCACCATCAGCTCCGCCGTCTTGGCCATCAAAGTTCTGAAAAGCCTCAAAAAAGAAGAAAACTCGGTAAATTATGGAAAATATACCATGTCATATTTTTGTATCATCCATACATCCTGACTAAACACATTAAATTGTGTTATTTTGTTATGTTTATGTACTTTTTACATTAAATCCTGGGTTTAAAATTTTTTGTTTGGGCAGAAATGAACAAGTTATCCCAGATATGCAACCAAAGTAAAGTTAGTTTATTTTTTTTCCCCAGCATACATTTCAAGAAAGGTTTAAAATCATTCTATTCACCATCTTTTTCAGAACACCGTGCCTCACACAGACATGCAGAATCTGGGCCAGCGCCATTAGCTTAGCTTCACATAAAGCAGGCCATTCAGGCCAAAACATTTTGTTATTTCCATTTAACAAAAACTAAATCATTCATACTTAGATCCTGTCTTTGTCTTATGTGATTTCCTTTTATTTAAACTCTTTTTCAGAGCTCCAGTGAACCAGAAACAACAGAATCTTCATATGAAAATTACATCATTTATAACTGATTTGACAGGAGAAATACACAATATCCTGTAACAATTTGTTCCCACTGTTGTTTTATTTTAATTAAAAATACACTATGAAGTGTGAGATCAGAGATATCCCATTCTATTTCCTCCTGAGTTTTTAGCATAAAGTGTCAAGAAACATAAGAGACTGATCAGAAACTCTTGTGCTAACTCAGTCTATGGATTTTTTGTTTTTTACCTAAGTGTGTTCTTCTGTTGTTTCACCTCCATGAGGAATGTTTCTCACACTGATAACCTCTCACACTGGGTCTGAGGACGTTTATGGACCGATTTTAAATCATACTAATGATTTCTGGCTGTGTGAGCTCAACGTTCTGTATATTTCACTTTTGTGTTGTTCAAACTCCCGGGATGTCTAGATGTTTTAAGCTAAATGTAATTTCTTTATTTTACAAGGAGCCAGATTTTCTTATTATCTTTTCAGTGGTCTTGATTTATGGTTTATAAAGTGAAAGTTCAAAGAAAAACTAAAAAGAAACCTTTAGAAAGCATGGATGGATGGATGGATGGATGGATGGATGGATGGATGGATGGATTTTCTTTTCAAAACATGAAAATGAACTAAAATGAGTCAAATCTGATCTCTGTTAAAACTTTGGTCATTTAAAAAGCAGAAGTGCATAAATTTTATTTGTTATGCTTTATGTGATAAATCATGCTTTGATGGGTTAGTTTTTAGGTTTGTTTATGGCTAATTTAAAGTAACAAAATAAGTAACTGTCCCATGAGAAGACGCCACACATAGATGGGAAAACATCCAAACTTCATGCAGAAACAGGCCGGACCGGGATTTGAACCCAGAACCTTGTTGCTGCAAGGCTACAATGCTGACCAATCCAAAATCTGTTTACACATTCTCTGTCAGGCCTTTGAATATTATTAGCACTGATCCTTTCTGCACTGTGCGTTCAGCTGCTGTTTAATATGTTTTTTATTTTCAGTTGTTTTATCTTGGGCTAATTTTGATAAATAAAAATATGAAATATATTTGTGAGATGTTCAACCGACTCAGCTGGATAAAAACTTACAGTAACCTGAACCAGACTCACTTTGTTAGGTTCTGATACAAAAACAAGCTAAACTACAATTACATGCTTATTAATTTTGCAAAGTTGTAGGTTAATAAACAATATATATTATATATATATAGAATATATATATATATCTATATAGAGATAGTATATAGATATAGATATATATGATATATATACTATAATATATATTATATATATATATATATATATGATATATATAATATATATATAATATATATCTATATATCTATCTATTAATATATAATATATATATATATGTGTATGTATATATGTGTATAGATCGTTTCAAATCTTTGGGTCTTTTCTTTTTCTCTCCATCTTATTTCTAATTTTAATTAACTACTTTAACCGTGACCCTTTTTAATGTATTTTCTACTCTATGCTCATGGTTTAGGTGTAAAATAGAAATAAAGGCACCAAACCCAAGATGTTTTCCAGATGTTTCTTCCCACAGACATTATGAAAGAAGCTACATCACAGCTGCATTAAGCTGTCCAGCTGTGCTCTGATTTTATCACGGGTCATTTTATTGCTGACGTAGCGGTTGTAATGGAGCAGGATCCATTGAAAGATAATGTCACTGTCAGCCACCATAGCAGACCTCCATTAATGCCTCTGACTACAGGCAGAACAGAAAAGCTCTCTGACGACAGAAAGGAGGTCCAATTATTCCTCAGGTGCTTTGAGTTCAGCTTCTTAAAGCAGAACATCAACTAAGGAACTGATGACTGATTGTAGAAGGAAACAAAAACTCGTTAACTCTCTGATAATTAACTGAAATACATCTTTCACTGTCATTTTAGATCATGAATTACACTGGAGAGAAAACAGTGAGGTCTTAATAAGAAAGTGGCAGACTGAACTTTTCTTTCAGAGGAAATTGTGATCATTTGGACCAGACTGAAGCAAGGCACTTCTGCAGGATTCCTATCAAGGTTTAATTTTATGCTGTTCTTCACTGGGGTGGCAGCTTATCTGTAGAAGACAAAACTATGATAACGTCGACCAACTGACCTTCATCAGTTATGAGTTTATTCCCAGACAAACTTGAGGTCACAATAAACAGACGAATTGGGTCAAACCTGAAAAGCTGTTGTTTGAAAAACATCCTTTAAATAGAAGCCAAGAAGCTCATTCAGCCAATGGTTTGTAATGCCTCAGTGCTTCAGTAAACGATGGAGAAAGTCTTTTTTGATATACATACAGTAAGTTGGTATACAATGGAGATAAATGTGTCTTAGTGTCTATATTTGTTTGCTCTAGTAGTTAAAATGTTTCCTTAACAGAATCAAAACCATTTTCTCATCAACAAGATGGTCCACATGTTCCCTTTTCTAATAATCTTAACAAATCCCTTATTGAGCAGTGGGCATTAGAAACTAAGCTCTATAGGCCATCAGGGCAGAAATCATTCTTGAATGATGGCTTGAAATAATTATTAGTATGATGTTTTATATTTACCAGGATATAAGATGGTAGTTCAGCTGTGAGGGGCTTAAAATATATTTTGTCTGATTAAATGTGGATCAGACAAAACAAAGCTGTCTCTAAAAAACACTGCATACTGACAATAAAATGTCTTTACCCTGTTTCCGCGCCGTGGCCGTTGGACCATCCTCTTTTACAGCTGGTTGTCAGGTTTTCTGTTTTTTGTCTATATGTTCTCTTTGTGTCTCTGTCCTTTCTATCTTTCTCTTACTCTGTTCTTGTATTTCTCTTCCCCCCTTCCTCATGTTTAGCATCAGTTTGTACATAACACCTTAACAGCAATAAAATCAATCAAGGGTTGGGCATCAATGAAGGATTTAGTTGTATAAAGCCTCCTTCAGTAAAGAAAATATGTTGACCATAACAATGGCAGCCAGATCAAGGAACCAAAAATACTTACTTCTTTTATTTTGTTTTGTTCTGTCACATTAAAATCCCCCTTGACATAATTATGTATTTAGTTATACATAATGTAAAAATAAGTTCAAAGAATCGGAGTAGTTGCACATTAGAAGGACCTTTTTCTGGCTTCACTGATCTAATGACAGATCTAGACTGCCACACAAACAAAAACTGATTATTTTAAGAATAGATTGGAATAAAAGCATCATATTTCCCCAATATTCTTCAGCAGCAGCCATGGACAACCCTCTGTTTTTCTTTGCCTCGCCCTTTTGCTCAGTTTCCTTTGAGTGGAGCTGATTGTTCAACAACGAGTTAAATTTTAGACTCTGAGTGGGAGGAGGTACTTCTGGGAACAGGCCTGGAAAATGTTCCTCTTCCTGTACTCCATGATAATCTGCACAGCAAAATTAAACCATCATCTTTTTTCTCTTCGCTTTTTGACTCTGTGGTTGGGTTGTTGAGATTTTACTCCAGTTTTTGATCCGTTTGTTTGATCTGTTTGAGATTAAAAGACTATTTACAATTTGAACTCATGTGCCTAAATTAAAACCACGGTGATTATACTGGTAATACAACTAACATGGGAAGACAGAGGCCAGAGAAAGGTGTAAAAAAAAACTGGTTTTATGACAGCAGAAAATGAAGTAAAAACAGGGGTTTAACTAGGAGTGTGGAGGTTGGGGGGCAACCTCCACATTCATACTGGTCACTTCATAGTTTTAACTCGATTAGAGTTTTGGAGTAGATTCTGAACTCTGTTTGTGTTTGCTCCTTGTAGATTTGAAACTGTGTGAAGGAAGAGAAATACGGCCAAAGTAAAACAAATCTAGAGTTTTTTTTCTCTCTCTCTCTCTTTAACAAAGAGACCGGGAAATAAATTTGATTGGTCTATCACAGAATATCTTGAATTCAAAAAGTAGAAAACAGGACAAGGAATTTTATCTTGCATTATCAGAGAACAGCCATATATTTGCACCTGATAGTCCTGTTGATGCATTCCAACGACTCGTTTACTTTGGCAGCTGCTGACTGTTTAGACCGTTCCTCTGGTTCATTCTCCTCTGCAAACTGCCTCGCTCCACATGCACACTCAGGTCCAGCGCCAGAGGATAAACCCAGCCCCGCTGCTGCTCTCCGTCTTCATTCGTCAGGTGTGACTTCAGGTATCTGGACGTTGAGAAACCAGGATCCCTGTGGGAGAATGTTTCCATCGCTGTGTCACATCCTGAAGGCTCTTTGCTGCAGACGGTGCTGCTGCTGCTGTTTGGACAAACTGCGAGTGCAGACCTGCTCGGCTGCAGCTATAGGGGTATGGGGGGCATTGGGGTCTCTTACCTTCAGCTGAGCTGTTAAGAATAGACAGTGATCATATTTTTCTTTCTGATGTGATGCGCGTTTCCAGACAATTCAGATTATGGTGGGTGTGCTAAACATCGGACTTGGACCTGGAAGAACAAGCACTCGGACGGGGGATTTCTCCAGTCTGGGTGCTGCTTACTGGCTGGGTGCTGTGGTAAAAAACATCTTATTCATAGCTTTTCTTTCTTTTAAGAAGATGTACACGATGCCTTATTGGTTTGCATATAACATAAATTAAGTTAATGCCTTGCAGAAGACCATTGGTCACTTTTCAGATCAGGGGAACCTGGTTTCAAATCATCAGAGCTCAACTTTCCTTCTTAACCAGTTACTTAAATCAGGCTCTGTTTTATTGTTATTAAACTTATTTCGGTCAAATATTTTCTGGCAGATTTGAGCCACAAATTTTACTGGACTTTATGGTGGGCATTAATAAATTGGAGTTGCGGAAAAGGTCTTCTCAAACCTTTTCTTTTTTCTCAAACATACATATGTTCAAAGTTGCCGATCTGTAAATGCAGTTAATGCTAATATTCAATTAGACTTTACATATAATACAAATATGCATCACCGAGTGTAGCTATAACCCTGTTAAAATGTGGCAGTATCCTGCGTCTTTGCTAATTCAGATACAAGTGGACCGCTTTAAATATGAAAGTTCAGGCGTGGCATTAAGAACCGCTAATAACTGAAATAAACCCAAGACCAGAGTTTAGGTTTTTAAAATTCCCCTTTGATTTAATAACATGGTCCATTTTATAAGAGTTGGTACCATATGTGGACCTGGTGATCCACTGACCAACATAGTCTCCACAAAACAACATTTTTTTTTGTTTGTTTTGTTTTTTGACAAAGGATCCAATTAGGACGACATTAAAATGCTGCTTCTAAACTCCCTCAACATGATCTAAGAGATAAACATTATTCTGGCACTATTTCATGTTCAATGGACACAGAAACAGGAAGGTAGAAGAGGGAAAAAGGAGAGAAAAAGATGAGACAAAATGTTAAAAGGGAGAAAAAGTGAAAAAGAAAGAGGAGCGAAAAGGAAGGGAGAGAGCGATATAACATCCACTGAGTCTGCTTCTACACCTGCAAAGAGAGATATAAAAGAACAGCAGAACCAGCCGATAAAATATTACAGGTGCAAACAACCAACGCCTTCATACCATCACTGAAGAATAAACAGGATTAATTAATACGACATGTAGAAAGTGACAGCTGGAGATCATGACTGGGGTTTTCTATTGAAGTGAATCTGCAAGTACCTGGATCCACCTGTAGGTGTTGGTGAGAGTGAACTTGTGTCTGTGAGGTTCATCCATGAGAGAAAGTAGTTGTAAGGAGCCAAAAGACCCCCTCCCCCCATGACAAAATGTGTAACATCTAGATTTAATTTCCCTTTGAGACAAATAAAGAATTTTTGAATTGAATTATGCCTGTATTTAGTGACTTTGGTCATCGTGTATTTGAGGTTCAAGGTTAGGTTTATCAGATGGTTCTAGGTTTCTATCCATGTTCTTACTTTGTATCTTCTTGCCTCTGACATGCTGCCCTTTGTTTCTTGTCAGTTCATTATAACAGGAATCATGACCATTTTGGCGGGTCGGTTCCCGTCTTCCTGCCTGGTGAGTAAAAGTTTTAATAGTTAAAGAACCCCATAATAATATCTTGTATATGGAACCTCGAAAAGTGATTAAGACCCATTGAACCTTTTCACCTTTTGTGATTTTACAACCACAGACCTTTGTGGGCTTTAATCGATAGACAGACCAACACAAAAAAGGTATGTTATTGTGAAGTCCAAAAAAGGTTAAAAATAAATAAAAAAAACTGAACTTCTATTCTGAAGCTGAAGACGTTTTGCTTCCCATCCAGGAAGCTTTCTCAATTCAATTCTGAATTTTGAAATGAGAAAGTTTCCTGGATGGGAACGAAATGTCTTCAGTCCAGTTGTTATCATTTTTAACTTGGATGACTGAGAATCTTCACCGAGTTATTGTGAAGTGGAAGAACAAGAATGCAGGGTTTACAAAATATTTCACTGATCTGAAAGGTGTGGCGTGCATTTATCTTCACTTTATTTGCCCCTAAACAAAACCCATTGCTACATCATTACACTGTAATTACACTGTAAAGTCTAGATGTCTTTCAGTTATTGGTGTGAAACTGTGGAATGAATTGAATGATGAATTTAAGTTATGTCCTTTCTTGGTGAACTTTAAAAGAGCTTTAAAATGTAAAATGATAAAATCTTACGCTGTTATGTAGATCTATATATGTACTATGTACTTGAATTTGAATTTGAAGAAATCCTGGTAGGTTGTAAGGTAAAAAAATAGGGTAGGCAAGAATAAGCTTTGCTTCAGCCTATTCCTTTTTTGGTAAACTGTGGGTTTGTTTGTTTTGTTTTGTTTTTTTTCTTTCGCTGTTACTTGTGTTTAATGTGGACAATTTACCAAAATAAATAAAGTGATTGATAAAGTGATAATTTAATCATAGTTTGCAGGCAGAAGCTCTGTTTCTTGCCTCAGAGGTTTATTAGAGAACATTAGAGAACAAGCAGCAACCATGAACCCAGCAGACGGGTCAGTGAGAAAGTTCTGGTCCAGTTTAGAGCAGGGTTAGGTTCTAAAACAACTCGCCAAACTTTGAACATCTCCCAGAGCTCTGTTCAATCCATGAAGGAGAAAATTAATCAGAGAGGCAGCCAGGAGGATCATGGTAACTGTGGAGGAGCTGCAGAGAGCCACAGCCCATGTGGGAGAACAGGAAAACTGTAAGAGGTGCAGAAAACTGACTTTTATGCAACCGTAGCAAGAAGAAAGCCATCGTTGAAATAAATAAATAAAAAGTTCAGTTTGCATTTTGCTTAAAGCCGCATGAAAACATCAAGACAGGGAAACTCTGATGGGACCAGTTGTAAACATTTTATTCGACATTTAAAAAACACTAACACTGCACTGAACACACCCTACCTATCGTTAGCATCATGCTGGGGTGGGGGGTATTTTCTGCAATAGGAACAGGGAAGCTAGGAAACAGGGCAGTTCTGGAAGAAAACCAGTTGGAGGCTTGAGACCGGACCGGAAGTTCCCATCCGGTCAGAGCTACAGCTGACTGTTTAGCTCAAAACATATCCAGGTGTTACAATGGCCTAGTCAAAGTCCAGACCTAAATCCAAGTTAGAATCTGTGAAAGGATTCTCTGACTGACCTTGAACTATTGTCCAAAGAATGTGTAAAAAAAATGTGCCCAAAGACTCTTCAAATCCAGCAAAGGGCCAATTTATCGACCCAGGAAAGCTTCATATATGTGAAAATTTTTCTGATTTTTTATTATTTGTGATAAGAAGAGCAACACAATCATCTCAATTATTCCCTACTATGTAAGTGTCTCGCAGATTAAAACCCAATAGAATGCAGCAAAGTTTGTGTTTATAACGTGGTAGCAGCCAGACAGACAGGAGAACCCAGATTCTAGCTGGACGCAGCGTTGCCTTCAAACAGTTTATTAATAAAGACCTGAAGGCAGAACACCTTTGCAGGAGCAAGCTGGTAAACTGGCAGTGATGAGAGCTGGATTACTCTCTGCAGAGCTGACAAGTCAAGACTCACAAGGCGTGCTACTAATCCTGGTTGTGGTCCAGAAATCAGAAGCTTCGTAGATGTCCTACAGGGGCAGGATGTGGATGAGGGTAACAGGTGCGATGATTGAAGCTGATTACAACAGAGCAGGGGAGGTATGGCAGAACTATGACTGAGAGAAGGTGAAAAGGTTTATGGGTTGTGTTTACTTCCTTTCTTATCTCTGCTTAGAGTCTGATCTTTGGTGGATCTCTGCCCTCAGGTGGGCTTCACTGTGTTCATGAACATCGTTGGCGCCATCTTCTCCATCACTGGCATCGTGCTGTACGCCGTGGACCTGAGAAACTCTTCTCTGCTCTGGATCTGCGATCGCTTCTCTGAGGATCTCGATCATCATGATGACAGCTGCAAAAAGGTGGCCGTCTATGATCAGGTGAGCACAGCCAGCAGCTTATACAGGAGTTTGTGATCACTGCACTGAACTATGAGGCCTGTTGTTGCAATTAGGGGAAAAAGTTGAAGTTTTCTCTTGTCTTTTCTCATTAATCTGCCAGGGTCTGCTGACAGCTCTGGACAGAACCTTGATTATCCTGGCTGTTCTCATGCTGGTTGTCAGTATTTGCTTTACTATTCCTGGCATCCGGTTCCTGGTCGGGGAGGCGAAGGAGGAAGAGGTACGAGGCACCATGACAATGCACACAATCTGATCAAAAAATTAAATTAACTGTAACTGTATGAAATAATATACAGAGGAAAGTACATCCCCCACCATCCTCCCATTCTGGGCCGACATCCAGCGGTTGGACAGGTGACTCCAGATCAGTGGTCTCCAACTCAAATCCTCGAGTGTCCTGCAGCTTTTAGATGTGTCCCTCACCCTAAACGCCTGAATAAAACAGCTAAATGGCCGCGATCCCTTGCAGTCAAGTTCTAATGAGCTCTGCTGATGAGCTAACATTGGAGTCAGGAGTATTTCTCCAATTTTAGCTTCCCTTCATTGGCTTCCTGTTAAATCAAGAATATAATTTAAAATTCTCCTTCTAACGTATAAAGCCCTTAATAATCAAGCTCCATCATATATCAGAGCTCTGATTACCCCGTATGTTCCTAACAGAGCACTTCGCTCTCAGACTGCAGGTCTGCTGGTGGTTCCTAGAGTCTCTAAAAGTAGAATGGGAGGCAGATCCTTTAGCTATCAGGCTCCTCTCCTGTGGAACCAACTCCCAGTTTTGGTCCGTGAGGCAGACACCCCGTCTACTTTTAAGACTAATCTTAAAACTTTCCTTTTTGACAAAGCTTCTAGTTAAAGTGGCTCATGTTACCCTGAGCTACCTCTATAGTTATGCTGCTATAGGCTTAGGCTGCTGGAGGACATCAGGGTCTATTTCTCTCACTCTGCTGAGTTCTCCTACTGCTCTCCAATCTGCGTTGTTTTATGTTATTTCAGCTTTTAACTTTTTGTTCTCTGTCATTTTTCTCTTCATAGAAGGTACACCTGGTCTGGTGTTCTGTTAGCTGTGACATCATCAGGGGAGGCAGATAATCCACTATTACCATCTAACATAGAAAGTACTCCTGGGTCAATGTGAGCTTCTGTGCTTTCTGTGTCTCTGCTCTGTCTTCTCTAACATAGAAAGTACTCCTGGGTCAATGTGAGCTTTCTGTGTCTCTGCTCTGTCTTCTCTAAGCCCCAGTGGGTGGAGGCAGATGAGCGTTCACACTGAGCCTGGTTCTGGTTCTGCTGGAGGTTCTCCTCCCTGTTAAAGGGGAGTTTTCCTCTCCACTGTCGCTTCATGCATGCTCAGTATGAGGGATTGCTGCAAAGCCATCAACAATGCAGACGACTGTCCACTGTGGCTCTACGCTCTTTCAGGAGGAGTGAATGCTGCTTGGAGAGACTTGATGCAACCTGCTGGGTTTCCTTAGAGAGGAAACTTTCTCACCAACCTGGAGGATCTGATGGAGTCTGACTTTGGAAAGAGCCCTGAGATGACATGTGTTTCATGAATTTGTGCTATATAAATAAAATTGAATTAATATAATATCAGGAAAGGATAATCTCTGCAATGACTTTTATAAGACTTAAATGACTCACTGCAGTACTATTTTCATTTATTGTGGAGTATTTGTGTATCAGCAGGTTGACAACATTCCAGAAGAAGACTTGAAGGAAATCATCCTCATCATCAGTCCTGGAGCTTAAAACCGTCGGTGCATCAACAGGCAGCTCTCCAGTTCTACTGAAAACCGTCTCTTCATTTTGTCAGAAATACTGTGATTTATTTCCATAAAAAGGCAATTTCCACTTCCTGATATTGTCAATAAAAGTATTTTTGTAAGGATCCTTGGAAGTTGAGTAAATTAGTTGATCTGACTCACCTGTGTTGAGCATGTTTTCAGTCGATTCCTCGCTGTATTTAGGTTCCATGTTCTTGTTCCTCCGTTGTTGCATCGTCCCGTTTGCTACCCCGTTTCTGTTCTTCTGTTTTGGTTCCCTTGGGTATTTATTAAGTTACCTCCATTAAATATTATCATTTCAACATGTGCCTGCCTTCGCCTGCTGTTGCTGTCTGTCTGAAGTCTTCAGAGATTGATTATGGGTAGAATTTATGTTCATTGTTAATCATTTAAGTTAGTTTGTTGCTGTTATGAGCTAACCATGAGGGGGGAAGGTAGGTGCTACAGTTATCTTTTAAGCTTTCAGAAGTTCTTGACTCAGGAATCAAAATGAACTTGCAATAATTAAGCAACTTAACCTTTAAAATTTAAAAGTAGATTTTTAGATCACACAGACCATGTTTAAAATGCTGCCTCTCAGCAAATGCTCCTGTGCAGATTCCTGCATGGAAATTATTTGAAAATCACATTGTTTCCTGTCCAAACCTGTCCACTACCTGTTCAGCTCTTGTCAGAATGTAATTCTGCTACCAAAACTACATAAATCATCAAAAAGGGAAGCATAGTGCCATGATCCAGAATTTAAAATATTCTGAAAATGTTGCATGATGGTTATCAGGTTCAAACAAATGGCACAGTCAAAGCAATAATGAGAGAAAGGTTGGGGTTGTTTAATGCTGTGATTTATTTACTTTTTTTAAACATGGTTTTGTTTCATCGTCTGGGCCTCCCTACTGAAGCTGCTACCCCCGCGACCCGACCCCGGATAAGCGGAAGAAGACGGACGGACGGACGGACGGTTTTGTTTCATAACATCTCAAAATAATTTTTTTAATCAGAATTAACTTTAGTAGAGAGGTTTGTGAAGTCAGTGACACGTTTCAGGCATACAGATAAAAATGTTACATTTTACAAATATTTGTGCTGCATTGCAGGCTTTAAGTATGTTAATATTTGTTTTAATAGACATAGTGATCTTAATCATTTATGCTCAAGCATTATGCTTTTAAACCATTAAAAGAAAGACAGGGACAGAGTTATCGCCCTAAAAATGGAGATTAGCTTTTCAGAGATAAAAAGGAACGTAAAAAGGAACATTTAAGCTTGAATTTAGTTAAACATTCAGAGAATAAAGACTTAACAAGACTGTCAACAAGAATGACCATAATGTATTATTATTTTTTAAGGTTTTATGAATGTAGCAAACAGGCTCAGTGCCCTGAACGGTAAACGTGTGTTATAACTGCAGCTGAAAGGAAATATAAGCTTTTACATTTAACATTTTTTAAAGTTCTCTCAGCTTTTGCTGCTTAACTGCACGCAGACAGATTCTCTCCCAGCATCAGTTTGTTGCATTCAGGGTCATCAGTTCTCTAAGAGAAAAAAGAGACAGAAAGAGGAGGGATAGAAAGTGTTAGGATACAAACACGTGAGCTGCTGCTCTGTTTCACCCAGGAAATGACTCTTAATTCATTCTTCCACCATCTTTCATCTTTACTCACTAAATATAGTTGCTTCTGGTTTCTGAGTCTGAAGCAGAAACCTTTCTGTCTGTATTTGTAGAGTTTAAACATGTTTTGTTTTTTTCTATGGAGGTCCGTAGGTATGTACAGCCCTTTAGTGGTTTTTGAACATCATCTGCCGTATCAGACATTCTGTCTGCAGCTGTTCTTCAGGACAAACTGATGCTTTCAAATATTTTTACTTTGTCAGGAACAAGCAGCTCTGCAGCAGAGATTATGCTTTCCTTGACTAATTCTCCTTCTGCACCAGGTTTCAACTTATTAACGGTTAGTAGGACACAAGAAAAAAAAGAGTTTAAAAATTTTGTACGTCTACAGCACCACCAGCATCCCTTTCAACCCGCTGAGCCGGCAGCTGACCCAAAATGCCCCAGATTCTCCTGTAATATGGTTTATTTTTTATGCTGGCATTAGACTAACTGTGCAGCTTTGATCTGTGTACATTTACCGTGTTTTCCTCCTTCCTAAAGTTCCTCAGGGTCTTGATGCCAATGATGGCTGAGCTGATGACGACGCAGAGCTCCAGGATGGACAGGATGATCAGCACCACGTTGATGCCTATGTGGATCACCTGATCGGACACAAGCAGCAGAAGAAGAAATGCATCTGCTTCATGCATGTTTTCTAATCAGGTATCAATAGTTAATGCTGACAGTCTGTTAGCGCCTTTTCTGTTAGCCGGGATAAAACAGCCGACTTCCTGCTGACGTTTATCATCTCACTCACCTGAGCCACGTATTTGCCTTCAAGACACATCTGCCTGGAGAATTCCAGTTCTAAAGGCGGCGCTGTGGTTCTGTCGTAGTGTCTGTAACTGGAACTGTAGATGCTGCAATACCACCTGAATTCAAGCTGGGATATCTGGATGCTGAAGAGAACGATGGCTGTGATCGCGAAAGCAACGCCGGCCAGGTTCAGCGTCACAGTGAGGCCCACCTGGATGACAGGATGTTTTAGTAGACGCTCAGAAATAATGAGCATCCATCCATCCATCCGTTCAACAATCCATCCGTCTGTAAATGGTAAATGGACTGAACTTATATAGCGCTTTTCCAGTCATGCTGACCACCCAAAGCGCTGTACACTATAGCCACATTCACCCAGTCGCTCTCACTAACGCGCACACATTTATACACCGAGACGCAGCTCGGTAGGCAACTTGGGGTTAAGTGCCTTGCCCAAGGGCACAGCGACATGTAGCAAGGGGAAGCTGGAATCGAACCCACAACCTTCTGGTTGCCAGACAACTACTCAACCCATCAAGCCACAGTCGCCCCAATCCATCCATCCATCCATCTGTTCAACCGTCCATCCATCCATCCATCCATCCCTCTGTCCATCCATCCATCCGTCCATTCATCCAACCATCCATCTGTCCGTCCGTCCATCCATCCATCCATCTATCCATCCATCCATCCATCCATCCATTCATCCAACCATCCATCTGTCCATCCATCCATCCATCCATCCATCCATCCCTCAACCCATCAAGCCACAGTCGCCCCAGTCCATCCATCCATCCATCTGTTCAACCGTCCATCCATCCATCCATCCATCCCTCCATCCCTCTGTCCATCCATCCATCCGTCCATTCATCCAACCATCCATCTGTCCGTCCATCCATCCATCTGTCCATCCATCCATCCATCCATCCATTCATCCAACCATCCATCTGTCCATCCATCCATCCATCCATCCATCCATCCATCCATCCATCCATCCAACCATCCATCCAACCATCCATCCATCCATCCATCCATCCAACCATCCATCCATTCATCCATCCGTTCATCCGTCCAACAATCCATCCGTCTGTCCATCCATCCATCCATCCATTCATCCA